>NC_048565.1:43941375-44098875 GCF_013265735.2 Oncorhynchus mykiss | reverse complement strand
AGTTCCTTGAGTGGCCCAGCCAGAGCCCGAATTGAACCCAATCGAACATCTCTGGAGAGACCTGACAATAGCTGTGCAGTAACACTCCCCATCCAACCTGACTGAGCTTGAGAGGATCTGTAGAGCATGGGAGAAACTCCCCAAATACAGGTGTGCCAAGCTTGTAGCGTCATAGCCAAGAAGACTCGATGCTATAATCGCTGCGAAAGGTGCTTCAACAAAGGACTGACATGGCCGTGCTTGATTATTATTATTTTTTTATGCACCTGTAGCAATGTGTATGGCTGAATCCACTAATTTGAAGGGGTGTTCATACTTTTGTGGGTCTCTGTATTTCAAATTTACTGGAGTACAAGTTTCACCATATGGAGTTAATACAAGTAATGAGTGGAGAAATGGCGGGCTTCTTAAAGAAAAACTAACAGGTCTGTGAGAGCTGGAATTCTTACTGGTTGGTAGGTGATCAAATGCTTGCGTCATGCAATAAAATGCAAATGAATTACTTGAAAATAATACAATGTGATTTTCTGGATTTTTGTTTTAGATTCTGTCTCTCACATTTGACGTGTACCTATGATAAAATTAGACCTCTACATGCTTTGTAACCTACTGCAAAATCGGCAGTGTATCAAATACTTGTTCTCCCCACTGTACCTGAGACATGAAACAAATAGGAGGGAAGACGTCCAGGCTGTCACCAATTTACTAATGTGCAATTTGGATAATGGAAACCTCCAAACATTGAATTTTATTCAAGACTAGATTTTGGCTTAAGTGTTTTACATTTTTTAGTTCTGACGTCCAGCTGTTTTTCTCAACACAAGACAGTTCAATGGAAATATACTGTAGCAGGCAATTGTCTTGTCTGTTGTCTATGACAACTTTCTAAATGTCGACAACAAATAATCACTGGAAATGTGGAAACATAGATAATGTCATTGATTCTAAATATGTGCCTGTTATCTGAGTATCTGTGCTCCCTTCCAGGAGATGACCAGTATGCTGTGGACAGAGCGATGGAGAGAGAGCGGAACAGAGTGATGAAAGGACAGATAGAGGAAGAGCTAAGGCAACTGGAAGATGAGATCTCAGCCTGTAAGAGGATGTGCACACACACCCACAGATATTGTATGCCCTCAACACCGACGTCTGAGCATGCTAATAGTTGGGTCTTTCGACTCTCATCACAATGCTCTTGTACAACTGGGACTGTTAAAGACATTAATGGGTGTGTGTGTGTTTGCAGACTTCTCCAGTACAGGCTTCGACTGCCACATGTCTCCGGTGTTCAGCCCTTCCAACCCAGAGAGCTCCATCGAGGACTGCCTTGCTGCTCTGGGCGACCGGGTGGCCAGAGACCTGGACACACACCTGACCTCCACTGTACACACACTCCTCAGTGCGTGAGTGTCTGTTCTGCAGTATACATCAATGACGATCTATGAATGGACAAAGCCTTCGATCACGTGATGCCATTCATTTCAATGTGAAGACTCGATAGAGCATTTGAAGCCAAGGAGGTTGGTTAAGATGGCGTCTCATGTAGGCGATTTATGTAGACATAACACGCGCAATTTGAGCTACTCCAGGAAGTGACTTTGCAGGCTAGCTCAGTGTTACCCCTTTCATTGAGTATCAGGGTACTTTTATTTATTTGACCTTTATTTAACTAGGCAAGTCAGTTAAGAACAAACTTATTTACAATGACGACCTACCAGAAGACCTCCTGCGTTGACGGGAGCATTGTCAAGCTGGAGGGTCATGTCAGGATGAGCCTACTCTTCCCTGTAATGCACAGCGTTGAGATTGCCTGCAATGACACACTGCCCCAGACCATGACGGACCTCCACCTCCAGGCCTCACTGTAACGCTCATTCCTTTGACGATAAATGCAAATCCGACCATCACCCCCAGTTGAGACACAACCGTGACTCGTCAGTGGAGAGCACTTTTTGCCAGTCCAGTCTGGTCCAGCGAGGGTGGGTTTGTGCCCATAGGCAACGTTGTTGCCAGTGATGTCTGGTGGGGACCTGCCTTACAACAGGCCTACAAGCCCTCAGTCCAGCCTCTCTCAGCCTATTGCGGACAGTCTGAGCACTGATGGAGGGATTGTGCGTTCCTGGTGTAACTCGGGCAGTTGTTGCCATCCGCAGGTGTGATGTTCGGATGTACAGATCCTGTGCAGGTGTTACACATGGTCTGCCACTGCAAGGACGATCAGCTGTCCATCCTGTAGCGCTTTCTTAAACATCTCACAGTACGGACATTGCTATTTATTGCCCTGGCCACATCTGCATGCCTCTTTGCAGCATGCCTAAGGCACATTCATGCAGATGAGCAGGGACCCTGGGCATCTTTCTTTTGGTGTTTTTCAGAGTCCCTAGAAAGGCCTCTTTGGTGGCCTAAGTTTTCATAACCGTGACCTTAATTGCCTACCGTCTGTAAGCTGTTAGTGTCTTAACGACCGTTTTGGAAGTTATTTGGATTTTTACGAATTCTTTGAAAGACAGGGTCCTGAAAAAGGGACATTTTTTTTGTTTTATTTATATATATATATATATATATATAGTTATAGTTATAGTTGGAAGTTGACATACACTTAGGTTGGTGTCATTAAACCTCGTTTTTCAACCACTCCACAAATGTCTTGTTAAACTATAGATTTGGCAAGTCTGTTAGGACATCTACTTTGTGCATGACACAGGTAATTTTTCCAACAATTGTTTAGACGGTGAATAAGTGAAATTATCTATCACAATTCCAGTGGGTCAGAAGTTTACATACACTAAGTTGACTGTGCCTTTAAACAGCTTGGAATATTCCAGGAAATGTCATGGCTTTATAAGCTTCTGATAGGCTTATTGACATAATTTGAGTCAATTGGAGGTGTTTTTCAAGGCCGACCTTCAAACTCAGTGACTTTTTGCTTGACATCATGGGAAAATCAAAAGATATCAGCCAGGACCTCAGAATTTAAAAAAAAAATATTTTTTTAGTCCTCCAAGTCTGGTTCAACCTTGGGCGCAATTTCCAAACGTCTGAAGGTACTACGCTCATCTGCACAAACGATAGTACGCAAGTATAAACATCATGGGACCATGCAGCCGTCATACCACTCAGGAAGGAGATGCATTTTGTCTCCTAGAGATGAACGTACTTTGGTGCGGAAAGTGCAAATCAATACCAGAACAACAGCAAAGGACCTTGTGAAGATGCTGGAGGAAACGGGTACAAAAGTATCTATATCCACAATAAAACGGGGCCTATATCGACATAACCTGAAAGGCCGCTCAGCAAGGAAGTAACCACTGCTCCAAAACCGCCATTAAAAAAGCCAGACTACGGTGTGCAACTGCACATGGGGACAGAGATTGTATTTTTTTGAGAAATGTTCTCTGGTCTGAAACAAAAATAGAACTTTGGCCATAATGACCATCGTTATGTTTGGAGGAAAAAGGGGGAGGCTTGCAAACCGCAGATCATCATCCCAACCGTGAAGCACGGGGGTGGCAACATCATGTTGTGGGGGTGCTTTGCTGCAGGAGGGACTGATGCACTTACAAAATAGATGGCATCATGAGGTTGGAAAATTGTGTATATATTGAAGCAACATCTCAAGACATCAGTCAGGAAGTTAAAGCTTGGTCGCAAATGGGTCTTCCAAATGGACAATGACCCCAAGCATACTTCCAAAGTTGTGGCAAAATGGCTTAAGGACAACAAAGTCAAGGTATTGGAGTGGCCATGACAAAGCCCCGACCTATAGAATCCTATAGAAAATGTGTGGGCAGAGCTGAAAAAGCGTGTGCGAGCAAGGATGCCTATAAACCTGACTCAGTTACACCAGCTGTCAGGAGGAATGGGCCAAAATTCACCCAACTTATTGTGGGAAGCTTGTGGAAGGCTACCCAAAACGTTTGACCCAAGTTAAACAATTTAAAGGCAATGCTACCAAATACTAATTGAGTGTATGTAAACTTCTGACCCACTGGGAATGTGATGAAGGGATAAGTGAAATAAATCCTTCTCTCTACTATTATTCTGACATTTCACATTCTTCAAATAAAGTGGTGATCCTAACTGACCTAAGAAAGGGGATTTTTACTAGGATTAAATGTCAGGTATTGTGAAACTGAGTTTAAAAGTATTTGGATAAGGTGTATGTAAACTTCCGACTTCAATTGTATAAAGACTTGGAGCTAGCTGTTGTACTATTAAATTATCATTAACTTATTCTGTGTAACCTATCATAACTTACGTCTGGTGTAAGAGAAGCAATTATTGGTACCAGGTTTATTTTATTTTTTTATCCATGAAGATTGCCATCCTCCTGTTCACTATAATGGGGATCCTGTTTTCTGAAAACAATGCCTGCAGTACTGCAGTCGGCCTTGAACTTCGTGGCTTCAATGAGAGGGGGCAGTTCTCCCCTGGTGTACATCTAGCCAAACATTCTCATTGTGTGTGTGCATGCAGCATGAGTAGCCTGCTGTAGTGTTCACTGTTCACCCTTTTAAAAAGGGAACAGGTTTAGTAAACTCTTTGTATTGTGGTTTTCCCTTTTCGTTGTTGAAACCTATTAGTTTGGTAGTTGACCATTTTGGTTGGGAAAAGGCATGCGTTTCAGTGCCTTCAAGAGTCCTTGAATACAGACAGCACAGCAGTGCCTGGGTAGCCTCATCAGCATAAATATGCATTCGTCTCTGGCTCACCTGTACAGTAGGCCTACAGTCAGGGTGGAGTTGATGGTGCCTTTCATACTGTCTTAGGGAAAGTGTTCCTGTCTAGCAAGTTCAGAACAGCACATGGACATTTTGTATGAGGTTGTATTATATGACTACTTCAGTCTTTTTTTTAAATATTTTTTTTAAACTGCGCTTTTAATGATATGGATTTATTTATAAAAAATACATTCTCACCTTTTAACTAGGCAAGTCAGTTAAGAACAAATTATTATTTACAATGATGTGCGGCGAACAATTAGCCCGGCGTTATCCGGGTTTGGCTGGGGTAGACTCCCAATCACGGCCGGAAGTGAGAGCCTGGATTCGAACCAGGGACTCTAGTGACTCCTCTTGCGCTGAGATGCAGTGCCTTGTGCCACTCTGAGGCCTTCTTCTAAGAAACTCTCCATATAGGTTTAATAAATGACAAACTAGCATATAGGCTTCCGTTTAATTTTCTCAAGTTACAGAAATGTAAGAACATTACTCATATATCACACAGGCTAGGAATGCATGTGTCTAATGTAGCTTAACCATATTTATAAACCAGCTTTCTGTGACGCATGCATTTCTCAAGTTACTTACAAGGTCATTGGCGAATGATCACTGTGTTCATTTGGCAGCCCTTTGGACTACGAGCGTTTCAGAAAAGCAGCACAAGACGTCTCCTGCCACACGCAGAGCGGCTGGGCCAAGGTGAGGGATCTCTACTTTGCACCTGCTGTTACTGCCTGACAACCTATTAGGCCTAGTTCAGAAACAACCTAGACGCTTTTTCCCTAGCTCTTAGGATCTGCAAACACCACGGCCCTAAGGAATCTGATTAGGGCTGCGATGATCATGGAATGACTGGTATTTGTCAGCCAATTGACTGCGGTCACCGTTTTTATCGTTTGAATAGCAAAAAAGACACAGGCAACCGAAGACTGGTTTGCTACAACACCTTGCTGAAACAAGCAACAAAGTTTCATCACGTACGAATCCATGTTACCACAAACCGACTCAAATGTATGTCCTGCCTTCAGTCAGCTGTTTAGTCCACATCACAAAATTCTAAAACTAGCTACTTTTGTCTGGTCTCTCCTTATCTGCTGTTAGATGTAAGCCTAACTACTTTGCTGCTTTTGGGTGAAGTTTGTCGACTTGAATATGAAGTTGAGTAATAACATGGATTTTTTTTTTTTTTTTTTTTTTAACTGTTATTTTTTTTCACTGTCTTCATTCATAATTAGCGGTTACATGATTATACAATTACCCTGCCATCCCTGAATCTGATGTGTGGTGGAAGCTCCCCTTAGCCTTGTTGAAAGTCCTGGTGGAACCACCACCATTTTGCTTTTACCCATCCTGGTTCCTTTGGGGTAGTGTCTTGAACTGGGCCTAATACACTGTCCCCAGGTGCTGGTGCCTTTAGTGCTGCTGCAGGCCCTACAGGGAGAAGGACAGATCCTGGCCACCCTCCTTCCTCTGGGGGTCAATTTCCTGGAGGAGGCTGAGGCGGACTACATCATCCGGCAGGGAGGATGGGTGAGTGGACACTGGACAAGGGGAGGGATGGGACGGAGGACAAGCCAAGAATGAACCACTTATTAATATCTTATGCAAAGTTCAAGCAGATTAATGTCTCAGCCTTGACCTGTTGGCTGCTGTTTCTTTTCACAACACACTATAGCCAGAGGAGGGTGCCAGAGATCCACTGTACATGGTTGGCTGTAAGGGCATTTAGTCATTGTTGAGAGACTGGCTATAGAGAGGGAGATACCTCTTTTTAGTTTACCTTTCACTCATTTAGCTAATGCAGCTAATTTAGCCTACTCAACCACTTGACTCTCTGAAGTGTCATGTTATTTATGTTAGCTAGCAGGCTAAGGCTATCTAACACGGCAACTCTTCCAAATCAAGGTAAGTTTGTGTTTTATTAATTTATTGCCACCGGGGCCTGCTGGTGTAACTATTAAAGTGCTTACTGTCTGATTGTGGGTTTACTAATGCGTTAGTTCTAGTTTGTTGACTTAAGTTAATATGGTGACAACGTAGGCTGTTTCGTGTTTATGGTATGACGGTTTGGCTTGGAGAAGTTTTTGCATCTGGTCACAGACCGCTGTTGTGATGTGCACTGAAGTCCACAGGCAAAGGGAAAAGGTGAGAGGAGGAGAGTGCATAGAAGGAATTATACAATGAGTAAAGTGATGACGCTGCTATGAAAGAACTGTCATCAGGGGTGTATTCATTCCGCTGATTCTGTTGCAAAACTTTTCTTAAACTGAAGCACACGGAACTGAACTGGGAGGGACCTAAGTGAATTTGTCCAAAATAAACTCTTGTTTTAGTTACAGAATGTAACATTTTGCAACTGGTTTGGACTAATGATTACACTCCAGATCAGCTAGATGCAGGCAAGAGTGCAAGTCAGTATTGAATTTGTCACACTCTGTCACCTTGATTATTCCAATTTGTCTCAATCTGTGCACCTATGTTATAAACGTTCATTTGTAGGGTAGTTTGTAGCAACCTCATCATGGGTATAGGGCAAATGTGAGTATCATGTTGAAGCCTAAACCTATCCATGTTACATTGAACTGGGTGACTGGAATATACATGTGTCATCCAATGTGCTCTAATGAAAATAATGCCATGCTCATAAAGACAAATCATCCTTCCTAATCTTAAACGGCACCTACCACCACTGGACATGTAGAAGAAGTGGTTATGCTATCAATACAGATACAGTGTAGCCTATTCATTACAGTAACAAGCCCTAGGGAAAAGAAACACAAGGCTGTCCTTGTCTTGTGGCGAGAATAAGAATTGCTGTGGGGCAGTTTTTTTAAAACATTTATTTCAACTTTATTTAACTAGCTAGGCTAGTTGAGAACCAAGTTCTCATTTGCAACTGTGACCTGGCCAAGATAAAGCAAAGCAGTTCGACACACAACAGAGTTACACATGGAATAAACAAACACACAATCAATAATACAGTAGAATAATCTATATACAGCATGTGCAAATGAGGTAGGATAAGAGGTAAGGCAAAAAATAGGCCATCGTGGCAAAGTAATTACAATATAGCAATTAAACACTGGAATGGTAGGATGTGCAGAAGATGAATGTGCAAGTTGAGAGACTGGGGTGCAAGGTAAGTAAATTCAGTATGGGGATGAGGTAGATTGGCTGGGCTATTTACAGATGAGCTATGCACAGGTGCAGTGATCTGTGAGCTGCTCTGACAGCTGGTGCTTAAAGCTAGTGAGGGAGCTAAGAGTCTCCAGCTTCAGAGATTTTTGCAGTTTGTTCCAGTCATTGGCAGCAGAGAACTGGAAGAACAGGCGGTCAGTGAAGGGATAACATACTACGACCATCTCTGATGCACCCTCCCTGACTCACTTATGCTCTATCACATTATGTCCCTTGGCCATACTAACTTTGCCACATTCCCACTTATGTCAGGAATGGTCCATAGGCTAGGGCTGGGACCGCAGGGGGAGGGAGAGAGTGGAGTAGAGGGCGTGGGGGTGGGTATGACACGCCAGTGGAAACTCCTCCTGTGGTGTGAAGTTAAAGCTCCGTTACTGTCATTCTGTCACAGCGGTGTGTGTGGCTCCACTTCGCTACAACTGGGTCCCCCTTTCTCTCCACTCCTCCCTCCCTTTGTCTCTGGCTCTCTTTTTGTTGTTGTTGGGACTCTTTCTGGGCTTCTAAACCTGCTCAGGGAACCACTTACTGTATAGTTGCTGGGTCACAGTCAGGTAGGTCATTCATCTTGTGCTTTTTGGTGGTGCGTGTTTGTAGAGGACTGTGGGAGAACATCTATCGTAGTTAGTAAGAGACGGTTGGGGGGGGAATTGAAGCACTCTAGACCGTAGGGAAGGGCTTGCATCTCCGAATCTGGTTTTAGCTCGTTTGACCGTGATGTGAAGTGTGTGGATATCTGAGTTGACAGTTTGAACACAGTGCCTAGAACACAATAATCCCTAAGGTCCTCTATGACGGAGCATTTAGAACAGAACAGAATGCACTGAATTTTCCCTCCATCTATCTTGCAACTTTTACAGACAAATTCCCAAACAACCTCCTGGGTTATCACTTATTGAGCGATTTTGATTGGTTGTAGTTATCACTGTAAATCTGATGGGTGGCAGATTGATTTAGATGACGGGTACGTCGTGCCATCCTCGTGACCGTGGTCCCTCCTGTGTTTGGTGGCTCTGACGATGACCATGCCTTTTTGTTTAATTACATTAGGAAACAAAAAGGATTATGACCCCAATGTCATGTTCACTTCATTGAACAACAAGACCAGCAGCTCATAAATCCGACCCGACCATGGGAGGGGGGGGGGGGGGGGGGGTGTGTGTGATGAGTAAGCAAGGGGAAGGCAATACGCTAGAGACATTTTGAGTGAGGATGGCTTCTGATACAAAATGGACTAGCATGGGTATGACTGCATTTGAACCTGTTCACCATGAAGGGTTTGGGTCTGTGACATACTGGAACTGTGTGAGAGCCTAAAACACTGTGGCTAATCTAAGAGTGAGGGGTGTGTCTGTATTAAACTTGGCTGGTGCAGAGGTCATTATCTGACCTTTGCCCTTGAACACCCCGACACACCCTGTCCCTCTATTTCTAGCCCTGTCCTTCAGACAGCACTGACTGCTGTCCTTCAACACGACAGTGAAAACTGCTGCTCGTGTGTGTTCTGACAGGGACCTTCAGCCATGTCCTATTACAGACCTTGTCATGGGTGATGCAACTCCTGTTGCTCGGAAGTGACCGGACCGGTCTCTGACACCTTGTCTAAGGTCATCTGGGAGAGGAAGGCTAAAATGTTCAGAAAATGAATGCAGTAATCGTTTCATTTTGGTGTCCCTCAAACTGCTTGTGACAGGTGTGCTTACGTTGCGCTCTCAAATTGCGCAGCCTCCGTTGCATCGCACAATAGTCAAGTTACTTGCCAAAAGGCCACAAACTGGACAGATTAGTCAGGCAAATGCCCAAATATTTTCACATATACTGAATTTTGGTTGCCTTATAAACACACGGGGACAAATCATATTTTTTTTGGGGGGGGAAGGTGTTCTGGTCTATGTCAGGCTGCACAGCCCCCTGCTATGTTATGTAAGATTTCTCTGCTGCTGGGGTGAAATGCTTGCTGAGTGCATCTCTTTGTTTTGCAGTGTCGGGCTCTGCTGAGGAAAAATTACCAGAAGCCAGACTGGCCTACTTATAGTTCTATCCTCCCAGAGCAGTGCCACCTCAACTGCTAACAGCTGAACCCAGGTCAGATCCCCACTGTAGGATGGTCAGGGCATCTATGCTAATAGCCAAACCCAGGTCAGTGTCTACTGCTGCTGTCTGATGCAACCTGCGTCACACATACTTACACAGCGAGAGCAACACAACCTTTTGTGCTGGACGCCTGGTCTCAAGGTCTTCTGTCTGATGCTCCAAGGCCAAACAGTCTCGCTATCTGGCTGTTACCAGGCTCTCTTGTTGAAACTCTTCTCATAAATGAGGGCAAACTGGTCATTTTTTTTAGTGAGGTGTTAATTTGTAGAAGACGAGTAGTCATTCATCCATGTGGCTGTTCCCATCAGGCCAGCTGCTTCACATTAACCCTCCTGGATAAACCTGGTTATAGGCCTACACCCAGCTGCAGTCAATCTAACACAAGAAAGGAGGCCATGCCTCTCTTGGGGGCAACTGGATCATTGTATTTTTTTTAATGAAAGCTACTTCCTAAAAGGGTACATGATGTCTTACTCGTTTGACACGGTAGGTTAGAATAGCTTTGTTGCTCTTTAGTGTTAGTGGATTAATTGGATGAGGGAGGAGTGATGGGATTAGGGTCAGTAATAATGGGGAATCCTGACTGGGGGATGTTTTTGTCACTGACAACGCTCTTGTGCGACTATATTGAATGGCCATTATGTTACTGTGTCCAGTGGCCCCTCCTGGAAGTCAATCCCCTTTGATGGCACTTCATAGCAGCACACGACACTAAATGAGTTATTGTTAGTATGGGTCCCTCGGGCTGAAACCAACTCACTACTATGGGATTATAGTTTCTGAGAAACAAAATTTGTATCTGAGTATACTGGAAGGTTAGATGCCTCTGGGCTGGCTGGCTAAGCATGGAGCCTGACGTCATGAGTCTCTCAATGTCTGACTACCAAGAACTCCTCTGTTAATGTTATGTTACGTAAGCAGTCTTGGGGCGGCAGGTAGCCTAGTGGTTGGAGCATTGGGCCGGTAACCAAAAGGTTGCTAGATCGAATCCCCGAGCTGACAAGGTAAAAATCTGCCGTTCTGCCCCAGAACAAGGCCGTTAACCCACTGTTCCTAGGCGTCACTGTAAATAAGAATTTGTTCTTAACTGACTTGCCTAGTTAAATAGAAATTAAATGTACATTTATCAGAACACCCAGACCGGTGTCCATAAACATAATTGCAAATCTGTACACACCAATGCATACATGTAGGCTAAGCATTAAAGGTCCAATGCAGCTGTTCTTTTTTTTTCTTCTCTATATTCAATCATTTCTGATTTTCTTAGCTTGGGTTCCATCCAATTGTTGACAGATTTTCATGAAAATTCACATTATGAGGTCATGTGTTTGACTGCGCTGGGCCTTTAACATGGGAACAGACACCAAAAACCAATTATCCTTTCACATTATCTTTTGGAGCAAAGAAACATGAGTGAAATTAAGTCAGCCAGTCTGTAACATGACTTGAGTTCCCAATTCTAATATTTGTGTTGGCAAAGAGCTCTGGTATGTTTGGGTGACAGGTAGCAAGTCACATGTGACTGAGAGCCTGCTGGGACAAACTACCAGCTCTCATTTCAAACGATGCAGGCTTCCAAGTCTTTACTAAAAGGATCTCGTACTGTATTTTAGATGTGGCTGTACATGTGATACTAGTGTGGGATTAAATGTTTCCCTTCACTGGTGATTAAATTTTTTTACACCGGAGCCTAGTATCGCAGCAGGTAGTCTAGCAATTAAGAGCGTTGGGCCAGTAATCGAAAGGTCTCTGGTTCGAATCCCCAAGCTGACTAGGTGAAAATTCTGTGGCCTTGATCAAGACACTTAACCCTAATTGCTCCTGTAAATCACTCTGGATTAGAGCATCTGCTAAATGACTAAAATGTAAATGTATAGCCTATGTAATCACCAATCACTCACAACCTCACTGTACCTTGACTGTTAAGGTTGTGGTAACTGTTCATAGGTGCAGTGGAGCGTAGTGTCATCCCTGAGGTAAGTTTAACTGTGGGTGTGTGGCGGTATCTCTTCCCTCATTGTGTGGTACAGGTGTTTTAACACAGCATTGTCGAGTGGTACATACACTGCCTTCAGAAAGTATTCCCACCCCTTGACTTTTTCCATATTTTGTGTTACAGCCTGAATTTGACATTTTATTAAATTCAGATTTTGTCACTACACACACTATCCCTTAATGTCAAAGTGGAATTACGTTAATAAGAAATGAAAAGCTGAAATGGCCGGTGTGTAATAATATTTAACATTTATTTAATTAGGCAAGTCTGTTAAGAACAAATTCTTATTTACAATGACCGCTTAACCCGGATGACGCTGGGCCAATTGTGCGCCGCCCGAGTCATTTAAGTATTCAACCCTTTTGTTTTAGCAAACCTAAATAACTTCAGGACTAAATTTTAATAAGTTGCATGGACTAACCTGGTGTGCAATGGTGTTTAACGTGATTTTTGAATGACTACTCTGTACCCCACACATACATCTGTGATGACGAGCAGTGAATTTTAAACACCGATTCAACAGACCAGGGAAGTTTTCCAATGCCTAGCAAAGGGCACCTATTGGTAAAAATAAAAACAGCAGACTTTGAATATCCCTTTGAGCATGGTGAAGTTATTAATTACACTTTGTATGGGTTATCAATACACCCAGTCACTACAAAGATACAGGCGTCCTTTCTAACTCAGTTGCTGGCGAGGAAGGAAACTGCTCAGGGATTTCACCATGATTTCACCAAGAATAATTTTAGAAAGGATAATGTGCAAATATTGTACAATCCCGGTGTGTAAAGCTCTTATACCTACCCAGAAAGACACACAGCTGTAATTGCTGCCAAAGGTGATTCTAACATGTATTGACACGGGGGGTTGAATACTTAGCTAATCAAAATATTAGTGTTTGATTTTCCATTAATATAGTATTTTGTGTAGATTGTTGACAAAAAAATAGTATTCACACTCCTTGACTTTTCACTATCTGAAGGCACTGTAGTTTGGGAAGAGCTGTTCCTGTGTGGGGCCGCCTGACTTCCTCTCAGGGGAACAGTGTGTGTAGTAGTTTGTCTTGCTGTGTGTGTGTCGTAGCGAGGGTGGGGAGTTTTGTAACACACCTGACAACCAATCACAACACCTAAATTCTGTTGTACAACAGCAACTGTCTTTGTATCAACGTGGTGTGTGAAGTTATAGGTGTTCATTTTTTATCACCTTTTATTTAACCTGGTAGGCTAGTTAAGATCAAGTTCTCATTTACAACTGCGACCTGGCCCAGATAAAGCAAAGCAGTGCGACAAACACAGTTACACATGGAATAAACAAACGTGCAGTCAATAACACAATAGAAAAGTCTATATACAGTGTGTGCAAATTAAGTAAGATTAGGGAGGCAATAAATAAGCTGTAGTGGCGAAATAATTACTATTTCGCAAATAAACACGAGTGATAGATGTGCAGAAGATGAATGTTCAAGTAGAGATACTGGGGTGCAAAGGAGCAAAAATATATATATATATATAAATTGGTCTACGTGCAGCTATCTGTAAGCTGCTCTGATAGCTGATGCTTAAAGTTAGAGAGGGAGATATAAAGGCTTCAGAGATTTTTGCAATTCATTCCAGTCATTGGCAGCTGAGACCTGGAAGGATTGGCGGCCAAAGGAGGAATTGTCTTTGGGGGTGACCAGTGAAATATACCTGCTGGAGTGCGTGCTACGGGCGGGTGCTGCTATGGTGACCAGTGAGCTGAGATAAGGCGGGGCTTTACCTAGCAAAGACTTGTAGATGACCTGGAGCCAGTGGGTTTGGCAACAAATATGACGCGAGGGCCAGCCAACGAGAGCATACAGGTCCGAGTGGTGGGTAGTATATGGGGCTTTGGTGACAAAACGGATGGCACTGTGATAGACTGCATCCAGTTTGTTGAGTAGAGTGTTGGAGGCTATTTTATAGATGACATCACCGAAGTCAAGGATCGGTAGGATAGTCAGTTTTAAGAGGGTAAGTTTGGTGGTATGAGTGAAGGAGGCTTTGTTGCAAAAAAGGAAGCTGATTCTAGATTTAATTTTGGATTGGAGATGCTTAACTACCTAGGTAGTTGTCCACATATTCCAAGTCCGAACTGTCCAGACTAGTGATGCTAGGCGGGCGGGCAGGTGCGGGCAGCGATCGGTTGAAGAGCATGCATTTAGTATTTCATACAGGGAGTGAAGTTAAGGATGACAGGTGTGGCCATCTCAAGTTTGGTGTTTGTTTTCATATGAAGTAGCCAAAATATCTAGATTTTATTTCACTTGTCTGCTTATGCTGTGTCCTAGAATCAGATTTCCCCATTTGGTCATGTTTTTAGCTGCTAGCTACTGAATAATTGGTGGTCTACTTAGCCTGCTGATGGGGAGAGCTTTACCATATGCTCTTTTGAGAACATAGGAAAATAAGTAGTTTTCTGGATTTAGTAACTGGTTAAAGGTCTCCTGCAGATTTATTTCATTTGCCCAACAGTTGTTACTCCCAGATGGAGACCTATTCATGTGGCCCTCACACAACATGGCTGCCCTTCTTTATCCAACCACTTAAAACCCTGCCCAGAGAGGAGGGTTTTAAAAAAATGATGTCAACCACTCTCCCACACGCAAATCCGCTTACACCCAGACAGTGCATGCTAGGAAGGGTTGGCGTTTAGTTTTAATCCCCTGCCTGGCCTCCCGGGATGCAGCCTGGCCTCTGAGAGAATGTCCTTGTAAGGAGAATAACCTTCAGTCAGGCTATAGGCCCTTAGCTCAAACACCTGTATTTTACATAGATACAATATGGCCCCATTTTAGTTAGGAGAATGTTCTGTGAGTCCGATGCAAATAAGTAGTCATTTGCAAGCCTGTTTGAATGGAAGATAAATGTACCAGAGCCGTTTATTTAGCCTACCTGAATGAACCGTAACAGTTTAACCTTATCTTTTCATGGGGGAGATGTGGATTAGGCTGACTCAGTTAGTGCTGTCAGAGCCATCCTGTCAGGTCCATGGCACCCTGCTACCCCTACTGTGCTCTGTGGGAATTCAGTTTGAGCTCTGAGGCAGCCATTTTCACACCGTCTGACACGCGATGCAGCCACCTAAAGTGCTGATGTTCAAGCTTCCTACACAAATATCTCCCTTTTATTAAATGATTAAATGTGCCTGAATAGCCTCCTACCCACTTACCTACCTGGTCAAATTTTGACATCTAAAAACAGTGCATTTGAAAGTAATCAGACCCCTTGATTTCCCCCCCCCCCGCGCAATTTGTTATGTTACAGCTTATTCTAAAATGGATTCAATGTTTTTTTCCCTCATCTACAATCTACACACAATACCCCATAATGACACAGCGTTATGGGGTATTGCAAAAATTATTTAAATAACTGAAATCACATTCACAAGTATTCAGACCCTTTACTCAGTACTTTGTTGAAGCACCGTTGGCAGCGATTTTTAAAGCCTCAAGTCTTCTTGGGTATGACGCTACAAGCTTGGCACACCTGTATTTGGGGAGTTTCTCGCATTCTCTGCAGATCGGATGGGGAGCATATCTGCACAGCTATTTTCAGGTCTCTGCAGAGATGTTTGATTGGGTTCAGGTCCGGGCTCTAGCTGGGCCACTCAAAGACATTCAGAGACCTGTCCCGAAGCCACTCCTGCATTGTCTTGGCTGTGTGCTTAGGGTCGTTGTCCTGTTGAAGGTGAACCTTCACCCCAGTCTGAGGTCCTGAGCGCTCTGGAGCAGGTTTTGATCAAGGATCTCTGTACTTTGCTCCGTTCATCTTTCCCTCGATCCTGACTACTCTCCCAGTCCCTGCCTCTGAAAATTCTCCTCACAGCATGATCCTGCCACAACCATGCTTCACCGTTTCTTTCCGACGAGATGCTTGGCATTCAGGTCAAGAGTTCAATCCTGGTTTCTTCAGACCAGAGAATCTTGTTTCTCATGGTCTGATAGTCCTTTGGGTGCCTATTGGCTAACTCCAAGCGGGCTGTCATGTGCCTTTTTATTTTATTGGGGAGTGGCTTCCGTTTGGCCACTCTACCATAAAGACCTGATTTGGTGGAGTGCTGCAGAGATTTGACCTTCTGGAAGGTTCTCCTATTTCCACAGAGGGATTCTGAAGCTCTGCCAGAGTGACCATCGGGTTCTTGGTCACCACTCTGACCAATGTCATTCTGTCCCGATTGCTGTTTGGCTGGGTGGCCAGTTCCAAGAGTCTCTTGGTGGTCCCAAACTTCTTCCATTTAATGATGGGAGGCCACTGTTCTTGGACCTTCAATGCTGCAGAAATGTTTAGGTTTGTTTCCTCAGATCTGTACCTCGGCACAATCCTGTCTCGTAGCTCTACGGACAATTCCTTCGACCTCATGGCTTCGTTTTTGCTCTGACATGCACTGTAAACTGTGGGACCTTTTTAATATAGACGTGTGTGCCTTTCCAAATGATGTCAAATCAATTGAATTTATCACAGGTGGACTCTAGTCAAGTTGTAGAAACATCTCAAAGATGATTAATGGAAACAGGATGCACCTGAGCTAAATTTGAAGTATCATAGCAAAGGGTCTGAATAACTATAAAGGTATTTCTGTTTTATTTTTAATGCATTTGCAAACTTTTCTAAAAACCTATTTGCTTTATCATTGAGGAAATTAAATAATGTAATCCTTTTTAGAATAAGGCTGTAACGTAAGTCGTGGGGTCTGAATACTTTCCAAATGCACTGTATAGGCCTAAATGGAACTATTGGAGCAGTACTGTGGCTAATAGAATGCAATTTTGATTTATTTAGCTAGGCAAGTCAGTTAAAAAAAAAAAATCTTATTTACAATGACTGCCTTGTTCAGGGGCAGAATGACCGATTTGTACCTTGTCAGCTCTGTGATTCGATCTAGCAGCCTTTCGGTTACTGGCCCAACACTCTAACCACTAGGCTACCTGCCGCCCCAGATTCAATCTACAGCAGGGTTCCCCATCTGACGCTACAAATGGTTTTCTGAGCTAGAAAAGAAACTGTGAAAACACCAGAATCGGTGATCTTAATTTGGGAAATCTGTTCAGATATTCCCACGCGTGCTAGAGACACATGATCATATACAAATGTAAGCAAGGTTTGAAATCGTTTTAGTCAAGTATTATATGTTTGGGCTCCTTGCGGTGAATTTGCGGTCTACAAATGATTTGTAATTATGTTCCGGCCCTCCGACCATCTCAAGAAAAAATCCTTCCTCAGCTGAATCTAGTTGAGGATTCCTGCTCTACAGCCAAAATGACTGTTAGATTATGTCCAGGCTGCATCACATCCGGCCGTGATTGGGAGTCCCATAGGGCAGCGTCCGGGTTTGGCCGGGGTAGGACTTCATTGTAAATAAGAATTTGTTCTTAACTGACTTGCCTAGTTAAATTTAAAAAATAAAGTAAAACATCAGGCTTCTGACCCGGTTGTTAGTTCCCATTCACACCACTCGTTGGAATTCAGTCTGTGTGAGACAAGTTTACATTTTGACCTACTGTAGACACTACTTTGATCATTTGATATTGATACCATAAGAAGAGATGCGCATACAAACAGAAACCTGTGTCACAATAGCCTGGCTGGGAGTATATACCATTGTGTGTAATTTGTTTTCAAGCTTGTGCCCATTGCCCTATATTCAGTTACTTAAGAGCAGCTATAGACCGGCAGCTCTCTGTGGATACCTTTTTTAGAAGTCTGTCACCACTATCAGAATTATTTTATTTCCCAGTAAATAAGATGCACCGGTTCTAAATAGGTTTTACTCTAGTCGATCACTCCCATGGGCTATGGCCCTTTGTCAATGCCGTCGACTTCATCAAGACCAGGGTAGGGGCATACAGCAACTCTAAACAAATGTTAAAGCACAGAAATATTAATTAGATTGTGATATCCTCAGTGTTTTCCTTTAGAATGGTCAGTAGGAAGTTAAGTCGAGACAAAAGGTCTGTGATAACACCGATGACGTACTGTAGCCTCAGATGGGCTGATGTTGGTTTCAGGTGGTGACTGCACACTTTACCAAACCACATCAAAGCCTTTGTATTGCAGCTCCTGTGAGATATAAGTGAAAGAAGTGACATTGAACTTTACTGAGGTGTGCGTCACTTTTTTTTACTGTGATATTGCCTTAAAATTCACAAGAATTGGGAGTATCCATACCTTTCTTAGCAGTGGACCAGTAGTGGCAGAGGTGTTGACTTTTTTTTTTTTTTTAAATTTTTTTTTTTAAGTGTCAGTCTCATTTATTTATCCCACAAGGTCATAAGCTTATTATATCCCACCCATCGGCACTTTGTGAAAATGCAATGCTTGTTATTTTTGTGGTTCCATACTGACCACTGAACTTGTGTTCCCTCTCAGGGTACAGTGTTTAGCCTGGAGGAAGAGGAGCAGCAGGGCTTGATCATAGCCGAGGACAGCAACGACATCTATATCCTGTCTGGAGAGCAGCTTCCCACATCGCTGCTGGGCACCGGAGATAACAGTGAGCTGGGCAGCTGGCAGACAGAAAGCTTACGTGTGTCTCTGGCAGGCCACGAGTCCTGGGCACAGGTGGGCATGATGGACCATCCCGAAGACCTCAAGAGCCTGGAAAGCAACGAGGGCAACCTCTCAGAGGAGCGCAGCGAGAACAACTCTTCCAACTCTGACATCGTGCACGTAGAGCGAGAGGACGCAGAGGAGGGTGAGGGCGGGGCAGAGGCGCCTGAGCTGCAGGAGATCATGCTGAGCGTACTGGGGACGGAGAGCGAACTGGCCAAGCTGAGGGCGGAGTTTAGGGATGACACCCCGCCTCCTGTCCCAGCAGCCCCAGAGCCTGTGGTGGGATGTCTGGAGGAGCCGGTCGTCTTCAAGACCCCTGCTCCCCTGTCGGCGGTCCCGTCAGAGCCAGAACCGCGTGCCCCATCCACTGTTCCCATGTCAGAGCCCGAATCCCCTGCACTAGCCCCTGTTGTTGAGGCAGCACCCGCCAAGGTGCCCCCTACTCCCCAACCAGCAGAGCAAGTCCCAGAGCCAGTCCCAATGCCAGTCGCAGCAGCACCACCCCAGCCAGAGCTCGTTCCAGAAGAGCCCCAACCTGAACCTCAGTCAGAGACCGTGTTGGAGCTGGCAACAGCGCCTGTCCTGGAGGCACCCCCAGCCCCTGTGGAGACCCCTGTGGCCCCAGCTGAGGAGGCCCCAGTGCAAATGGAACCAGAGCCCAAGTTGGAGCTTCCAGTGCTGCTTTACGGTGGAGCTGCCCTGGTGGCCCTAGCTGCTGTAGTGGCCTGGTTAGTCCTGACCCACCGGAAGAGGTAGCCTAGCGGTGCTCCTGACCTGGGCCCCAGACCTCACCACCTCCCTGGTCCCTGCCTAGCTCACTGCAGGTAACCTGGGCTGCTGTGCTGCCAACGCCAGGTGCACACACCATGGCAAAATGAACTCTTCTTTTCCTCCGTTCTCATCTCATCTGGTGTTTTGATGTGTTTCTCTTCAGTTGTACAATTGAGGTGATGGGTCGGCGACAGCAAACTGGAAAGGACATATTTTACATTTTTATCTTGGTTTCTCTATTGTGTGTGGTTCTGTCCTGTGCCATCTTGATGCATGTGAACGATACAAGCAGGGTGTCTGTTACCCTCTCGGCTGGCGCTTCGGTACCTCTTTGTCCTCTGCCTAGTGGGTGTAGCTCAAGTCATAATTGCCAGTTCTGTTGCAAAAAAGGGGTAGAGGAAAGGGCACCTATTCCAATAGATTTTTCTATCTGAAATTCTTAGAAAAAGTATGTTCTGACTACCTTTTGTCCTCTGAAAAACAATCCTGTCTTCAAGAGCAGGTTGAGGATGAGATGAATGTGGTTATGTAGAATTTATTTTTATGGCAGTTAACAGATCATGATTAGACTAATTTTTGCTTTTATAATTGTATGTGATGTTGGGATATAAGACTCACTACTGGAGACCCTGACATACCTGTAAAATAACTATCTGCAGATTTAAAAGGGACAATTCTTCATATAGCACTTCATTGAGATGATTAATATCACACTAGAATATGAAGTAGATATATTTATGATCTACTCCCCCACTATATTAACAGTCACTTACTACATCAACTGATGATAAATGTATTATTTTGTAAATTATTCGGGCCAATTTTTTTTTTTTGGGGGGGGGGGGGGGGGATTAGGGATTCCACTTTAAGATGTGAATGGGATGCCTTGACTCAAGGGTATATATTTTCACATGAATATAATATATCACTGTACCTAATTTAATTCATTTAGCTAACACATATTTTGACACAGGAGTCTTCTCTTTATATAGTGTTGTAATGTATGGTCATATTGCAGTATTATAATAATTGCAATGAAATAGATTTTTTTAATAGTGTCATAAAAAGGGACAAGCTGAGGATAAAGATTACCGCAGCTAACAGCCGGAGTGGGATACACCCTTGCGTTTTATAACTTGCCATCTCTTTGGTTTTGAGGGGACTGTGATGGGTGAATGTGTTATTCAACATTCCAGGCATGAAGATGCATCCTTGAAAATAGATGTGTAGATCTGTCATTGTGTGTGAGAACGTCAACCACTCCTAAAGCCAATTTAACCATGATGGCACCATGGTCAAAACTGGTCCAGGCACTGTGTTCTGTCGACAGGGAATGGAGGGTTGGGAATGACTGCACCAAGATCCACTTTGTCTCTGTTTGTTTGGTGAATTTCATACTCGTATGTTCAACTCAAAAGGTTTAAGATTTAAATATTAAACATGAAAGATATATAGTCCGTCTACTTGATTTAATCTGAGACTATCAGAAGGAGAAATGTTTTGTCGTGAATCAATTTATTCTCTCATTCCCAACTCAAATGTGTATTTAAGAAATAGGGCACGAGGGCGTGTGGTATATAGCCAATATATCACGGCTAAGGGCTGTTCTTGGGCGCGACGCAACACGTCATGCCTGGATGCAGCCCTTAGCTGTGGTATATTGGCCATATACCACAAACCCCCGAGGTTCTTTATTCTATTATAAACTAGTTACCATTGTAAAATTGGTTTAAACATTTAAAAAAAAAAAAAAGATTAAAGCTGTTTTGTCATACCCATGGTATACGGTCTGACATACCACGGCTGTCAGCCAATCAGCATTCAGGGCTCGACCCACCTAGTTTATAATGGTAAATAACCTCACATGGACTGTTTTCTTCCTCCACATGGTTCAATGTTTGTTTCCTCTGCTGGCCCAAACTGCCCACCCGGCACTGCCTTGCCATTCCGCTGTAACCCTACCTTTCATGCCTTTCTACAATCGAGACTTCTAAACAAAGCTTAACAGCTGTTTGCTGTCTTCTTCCCACTACTAGCAAAGCTTCCACTCAGGCTTGAGAAATGGAAGTCTGTCCACAACTTGAAGAGTAGGAACAACACACATGCCAGCCCTGCCACAGACAATCAACAGAGCTAATGAAACCTCATATATTCCTCTGTTTGTTGTGTACAATGTGAATCCAAAATAAAATCTGCGCTGTTGGCCTCGAGTCAGTGTGTTTAATGTAATTATTTGTATAACTAGGCACTCTTTGGGAGCATGAAATGTGAACTCTTGATCTGAATGATCATGTAGTGATGGCCATTGGTCTACAGTTAACTGGTTGTCCAGCTATGTTCTGTTCACCGGTTAGTGAATTTGCACAGCATACTTGGTTAATATCAGTATTGTAAAGACTCACACATCTCACTACTGCACTAACTGCACTGTTGCTTAGCCAAGTGTAGATGCAACCATGTGTTTTGTGGTGGTAAACAACAGCAAGATGTATGGTTGAGAAATTAAATGGTTGTTGACCAGTGGAGGCTCCTCAGAGGAGGAAGGGGAGGACTATCCTCTGAATTTCAGTAAAATAGTGAAATGTTTATAAAGTTATTTTTGGATAACTCTAAATATATTCACACCAGATAATTGATCTAAATGCCCTGTCTTGCAATGAAGGCCTACAAGTAGCCTTAACAGCACTCTGTAGGGTAGCGCCATGGTGTAGTCAATGTACCCTCCTCTGGGTACATTGACTTCAATACAAAACCTAGGAGGCTCGTGGTTCTCTCCCCGTTCCATAGACTTCTAATAATTATGACAACTTCTGGAGGATGTCCTCAACCAATCAGTAATTGCGGCATGAACTGACACCCAATCAAAGGATCAGAGACCGAAACTAGTACTGAAAGCATAAGCTACAGCTAGCTAGCACTCGGTGCTTAAAATGTGAGTTGACTCAGACAATAGTTTAACAGTTTTGAACAAATTAATTTCCTTAATGTGTGAAAGTTAAATATTTCAAAAAAATATTTTAGAATTTCCCGCGCTGCCTTTTCAGCGGAATGTTGGGGGGGGGTTCCATTAGCAGAACGTGTGTCCTAGACAGGTTAAACATGGAGGGTGAGCACGCTATATATATATAAATAAATAAACTTAGCTAGCAAATGGAGCTAGTTAAGCCTACTCAAACACCTGGCTCAAACAGAGAGGGACGCTATATTAGCTAGCTGGTTATGGCTATCCAACACTGGAACTCTCAAGTCAAGGTAAGTTTTTGGTTGATTGTAGCTGGTTTACTAACGCGTTATTTTGGCTATGTTGACTATGACGCTAGCTAATATGGTGACGATGTAGGCTGTGTGTAGCGGTTAAGATATGAAGGTTTGGCTTACAAAGTTTTTTTTTTTTTTGCCTGGTCACAGACCGCTGATTTGTTGTCCACTGAAGTCCACAAACGAAGGGAAAGGGAGAGAAGGAGTAGATGCGAAAAGGAATTGTACAACGAGCAAAATTATCATGCAGTTTGTATGTGGATGCTAGGAAAGTGAACTGTTTGGATGTGATCAGGGGTGTATTCATTACACCGAATCCGTTAAACTGTGATAAACACAACTGAATTTGTCCAATAGAAACTCCAATTTGCAACTGTTGGATTTTTTTTTTTTTTTTTTAAATATATATATATATATAAAGAAGCTGATTAAATAGCACGATCATTACACAGGTGCACCTTGTGCTGGGAACAATAAAAGGCCACTGAAATGTGCAGTTTAGTCACACAACACAATGCCACAGATTATTTTGAGGGAGTGTGCATTTGGAATACCAACTGCAGGAATGTCCACCAGAGCTGTTGCCAGAGAATTGAATGTTAATTTCTCTACCATAAGCCATCTCCAACATAATTTTAGAGAATTTGTCAGTACGTCCAACCGACCTCACAACTGCAGTTCACGTGCAACCACGCCAGACCAAGACCTCCAAATCCGGCTTATTCACCTGCGGGATCGTCTGAGACCAGCCACCCTGACCGCTGATGAAACTGAGGAGTATTTCTGTCTGTAATTAAGCCCCTTTGTGAGGAAAAACTAATTCTGATTGGCTGGGCCTGGCTTACAAGTGATTGGACCTCTGCCCTCCCAGGGCCACCCATGGCTGTGCCCCTGCCCAGTCATGTGAAATCCATAGATTAGGGTCTAGTGAATTTATTTCAATTTACTTATTTCCCTTATATGAACTGTAACTCAGTAAAATTGTTAATTGTTGCATGTGGTGTTTATTTTTGTTCGGTATAAAAGCCCCAACTTGGCTATTTTGTTCAGAGTTTCCTTGGTACAGTTCGAGACCAGAAATAAATCATTTCAGCTATTACTTTGGTAAAAGGGTTAGTATTAACTTCTTACTCACAATGATATTTTATTACCCAAAAGTTATTTTTCAATTTATATCCATGTGTGATATACAAGGATCAATACATTTTAAATGAGAATCATACAACAGACAAACCAAAAGGCATTGGGTTGTTGGAGAATGTATCCCTTTTTAGGAAACTATGTTTTACAAAACTTTTTAAAATCAACTTATTACAAGTTATTACAAAAATAATATTAAAGTACAATAATTTATGTAGAGGAATGCCTTGTGTTACAAAAAAGAGGAAGTTTTAATGAAAATGGCAGAATCAATGAGACATCCCTTAGCAGTTAATTCAGAGCTGGTAAGATAAAACACTTGTGTCCAAAAATCCAGCCATAAATACTTAGTATCACTAAATAATTGAAACATTCTATATTCACTGAGCAGCTTCAGAAAATAAGTGTGCCCATAAAAAACCATAATATGACACTCACTATTGATTGGTAATCAAGCATGGGGCTCAGTGTCAAAGGCTTGGCGTCTGTTCTGAAGTCACCTGGCTGTGGTAGGATTTATGAACTGCAGTGCTGAATTGGTTCTGGAGAAGCAGAGGGGTGTGCTCATATACCTCCTTCACCAGGGTCAGAGTGATCCATGATCACCCTCTCCTGATGTAGATGGTCCAGCACAGGGCCCGGGCCCTGCTTCACTACCCACTCTACCTCCAAGACTAGGTGTTGCCTCCACAGCTGAGGAACACAGACAGAAACGCAGCACACATTGGACCAATGACTCATGGATTGATCTTATACCCACAACCCAGCACTAGATGCCACTGTAGGATAACCCCCTGGGGTTTCAAGTCACAGCAGCAAAAACAGAATAGCATACTATGACGTGGACATACATTCCTAGACATA
Organism: Oncorhynchus mykiss; assembly: GCF_013265735.2. Taxonomy (NCBI): domain Eukaryota; kingdom Metazoa; phylum Chordata; class Actinopteri; order Salmoniformes; family Salmonidae; genus Oncorhynchus; species Oncorhynchus mykiss. The sequence continues at coordinate 44,074,264 of NC_048565.1, read as the reverse complement.
AACATGGTATGTAGTTCTGAGCAATACAAATAACCAGAATTCCAGACACTCACCCCAATGGAATACTTCTGCAGCTTGGGCCATCACACTAAACGCAAGCTGATCAGCTATTTCAATCAACTCAGCAGTGACGCCTCTCAGGGCTTCGGCCTCCGCAGGGTTCACTGGAGGGCAAAGAGAATGGAACTCAATCATACTGAATATGAACAGTTGTCAAGTATTGACATTTTAATGTCTACACCAAAGGCGGCCGGCCGGTGGCACCTTAATTGGGGAGGACGGACTCATAGTAATGGCTGGAATGGAATGAATGGCATAATATCATACCATTCCGTGTTCTCCATTCCAGACATTATTATTAGCCGCTCTCCCCTCAGCAGCCTCCTGTGGTCAACACAGTGTCATTTAGAATCACTTTCACAACAATGGGTCAACGCAGGTCCCTGTCACCCTAGTATAGTAAAGCTTCCCTGTAGATGTAGCTACAGCAGTAGAAAAACGTCCCCTTTTCCAAGGCACCCAGCTGAGGATGGATCTGATACCGTGTTTGCTAAGCACATAGAGGTCGTTCTACTTCAAAAAAAGCGTAAGAAAGAGGATTGACTCCCACCATCTCAGATTATTGTGAAATTGTTTGTTGTTACTAATCCTGCAACATTATTTTTTTGAAATAACATTTAATCTCCGAGAAACTAAGCTCATTGATTGCACCCAAATTGCCCATTTATTGTATAGGATTCATATAATATTCAATAAATTTAGTACCTAACATCCAATTTGGACAAAATATTTTTCTAACAATTTAACCCCAGCGACAAGTATACAGTATCAATTCTCTGTCTGACAAATAGTATGGAGCTGTGGCTTAGTCTTAAAAATGTTTGACTTAATAGCAGGAATAGCACCATCTTGTGCTCAGAATCTGGTAATATCAGGATGTAGGATGGGACAATAACCTAATAACTTCAATGACTAATGTCTCTGAACAGGGGAAGAAACATCACCAAATTCCCTGGGAATTCATACATAGGATGAAGAAACAATACTCTGAGCCGCAGCTCCATACTACATAGAGAATTTATACTGTATACTCGTTGTTGGGGTAGAATTGGCATGGGGTGTGGGGGGGTCCGTGGGTGGCCTTTGACCTTTTCTTTGGATTACTCATGTCTTACTCATTGTTGGAAAAAGTTTGGTCAAAATCAGATGTTTGGTACTATTTTTATTGAATATTATATGAATCCTATAAATTAAAATGACCCATTTGGGTGCAATCAATTAGCTTAATTTATCTGAGATCAAATTATATTTCAACAAAATAATGTTGCAGGAATGCTGATCTTGCCTGTTTCTAACTACAGAAACAATTTCAGAACAATCTGAGTTGGTGGATGTCATGGCTTGCATAAACGACATGGAACGACACATAGACCAACAACTTGACCTACCTAGTTACCTATATTCTGTTTGTTGTGTGCTTACTTTATTCAGATTAAACCATGTACAAACTTGTATTGGTCAATCAAACCCATATTTATTCCCCCGTCATATTTATGTGACTATTTTACCGTGGTGTATTTGAAACTGAATGTGAAACCTTGCTGTCACTGGTTTAGTCATTCAAAATGAGGAACACTTGTCAAAACTAAGTGAATGTGACGTGGCATTTAAATCAGATAGGGCCCAATTTCAACATAGAAAATTAAGCCTTTCTTATGCACATCTTTCCTATATACTTCTCAGCAGTTGGTATTCAGACTTCCTGAAGGTGTGTAATGGGCTTTGCAGGCGTGGATCCCTTGCACGCTGAATAAATGTAATTTAACCACTGAAAATCCTCTCACTTGCTGGCCAACAGATTTTCTTGTGGAGTTTTCATTCAATAGGGTTTTCAGTATACAGTGCCTTGCAAAATTATTCGGCCCCCTTGAACTTTGTGACCTTTTGCCACATTTCAGGCTTCAAACATAAAGATATAAAACTGTATTTTTTTGTGAAGAATCAACAACAAGTGGGACACAATCATGAAGTGGAACGACATTTATTGGATATTTCAAACTTTTTTAACAAATCAAAAACAGAAAAATTGGGCGTGCAAAATTATTCAGCCCCTTTACTTTCAGTGCAGCAAACTCTCTCCAGAAGTTCAGTGAGGATCTCTGAATGATCCAATGTTGACCTAAATGACTAATGATGATAAATACAATCCACCTGTGTGTAATCAAGTCTCCGTATAAATGCACCTGCACTGTGATAGTCTCAGAGGTCCGTTAAAAGCGCAGAGAGCATCATGAAGAACAAGGAACACACCAGGCAGGTCCGAGATACTGTTGTGAAGAAGTTTAAAGCCGGATTTGGATACAAAAAGATTTCCCAAGCTTTAAACATCCCAAGGAGCACTGTGCAAGCGATAATATTGAAATGGAAGGAGTATCAGACCACTGCAAATCTACCAAGACCTGGCCGTCCCTCTAAACTTTCAGCTCATACAAGGAGAAGACTGATCAGAGATGCAGCCAAGAGGCCCATGATCACTCTGTTTGCCACAAGCCACCTGGGAGACACACCAAACATGTGGAAGAAGGTGCTCTGGTCAGATGAAACCAAAATTGAACTTTTTGGCAACAATGCAAAACTTTATGTTTGCCGTAAAAGCAACACAGCTCATCACCCTGAACACACCATCCCCACTGTCAAACATGGTGGTGGCAGCATCATGGTTTGGGCCTGATTTTCTTCAGCAGGGACAGGGAAGATGGTTAAAATTGATGGGAAGATGGATGGAGCCAAATACAGGACCATTCTGGAAAAAAAAAAAAAGACCTGAGACTGGGACGGAGATTTGTCTTCCAACAAGACAATGATCCAAAACATAAAGCAAAATCTACAATGGAATGGTTCAAAAATAAACATATCCAGGTGTTAGAATGGCCAAGTCAAAGTCCAGACCTGAATCCAATCGAGAATCTGTGGAAAGAACTGGAAACTGCTGTTCACAAATGCTCTCCATCCAACCTCACTGAGCTCGAGCTGTTTTGCAAGGAGGAATGGGAAAAAATGTCAGTCTCTCGATGTGCAAAACTGATAGAGACATACCCCAAGCGACTTACAGCTGTAATTGCAGCAAAAGGTGGCGCTACAAAGTATTAACTTAAGGGGGCTGAATAATTTTGCACGCCCAATTTTTCCGTTTTTGATTTGTTAAAAAAGTTTGAAATATCCAATAAATGTCGTTCCACTTCATGATTGTGTCCCACTTGTTGTTGATTCTTCACAAAAAAATACAGTTTTATATCTTTATGTTTGAAGCCTGAAATGTGGCAAAAGGTCGCAAAGTTCAAGGGGGCCGAATACTTTCGCAAGGCACTGTATTTATCTTAAGCCACCCCTTTAAATACGGTGTACCTTTAATTATAATTTTGTTGACAGACTATAATACATGGAGAGAACAGGTTTATTTTAAAAAATGTATTTCACCTTTATTTATCCAAGTAGGCCAGTTGAGAACAAGTTCTCATTTACAACTGCAACCTGGCCAAGATAAGATCAAAGCACTGCGACAAAAACAACACAGAGTTACACATAAACAAACGTACAGTCAATAGCACAATAGAAAAATCTATGTACAGTGTGTGCAAATGTAGAAGAGTAGGGAGGTGAGGCAATAAATAGGTCATGGAGGCGAAATAATTACAATTTAGCATTAACACTAGAGTGATAGATGTGCAGATTATGAAGTGCAAGTAGAGATACTGGGGTGCAAAAGAGCAACAGGATAAGTAACAATATGGGGATGAGGTAGTTGGGTGTGCTATTTACAGATTGGCTGTGTACAGGTACAGAGATTGGTAAACTGCTCTGACAGCTGATGCTTAAAGTTAGAGAGGGAGATATAAGACTCCAGCTTCAGTGATTTTTGCAATTCGTTCCAGTGATTGGCAGCAGAGAACTGGAAGGAAAGGCGACCAAAGGAAGTGTTGGCTTTGGGGGTGACCAGCCGTGTGCTATGTGTGGGTGTTGCTATGGTGACCATTGTGCTGAGATGGAGCTTTACCTAGCATAGATTTATAGATTACCTGGAGCCAGTGGGTTTGAGGACGAATATGTAGTGAGGGCCAGCTAACGAGAGCATACAGGTCGCAGTGGTGGGTAGTATATGGGGCTTTGGTGACAAAACAGAAGGCACTGTGATAGTCTACATCCAGTTTCTTGAGTAGAGTGTTGGAGGCTATTTTGTAAATGACATCGCCGAAGTCAAGGATCTAGGATAGTCAGTTTTACGAGGGTAAATTTGGCAGCATGAGTGAAGGAGGCTTTGTTGCGAAATAGGAAGCCGATTCTAGATGTATCTTTGGATTGAAGATGCTTAATGTGAGTCTGGAAGGAGAAATTACAGTCTAACCAGACCCCTGGGTATTTGTAGTTGTCTACATATTCTAAGTCAGAACCGTACAAGAACCAGAACGGGTTCATAAAATAGCGATCAATGAAAGAATGCCATCAATGCGTCTTTGTCTCCGTTTCAGCACCATCTGGTAGACTTAAAAATACTCAGATCTTGTAGATTATATAGCCACATTTTAGGGTTAGAAAAGTATTTATGAATCATAAAAAAACAGGTTTGGAGAGCCTTTATGCACAAAATATATTGATGAATCAAAAATACAGTGGTTTGATCATCCCGAAAGTTGCCATATTCAAGGTTGACATATTGGAAGGTGGAAAAAAGTGTACAATAGGGGATTGAACAATAGTCCTATAAATCTTCCCTAATTCTCACTAATCATGGAACTGTATGACAACGGTCCAGTCGTCGTGAACGTGTACCAGGCTCCAGGTTTAAGCTGCTACGTGTGGTCTTGGTTCCATAATGATTCAAATAGGCTACATGTCCCAAATTATTGCACAACATTAGCCTAATATGATCCACTAATGCTAGCGAACCTCAGGAACAACTACACAGACGTGATAGAGGAAAGAAATGTCAACGGAATGGAATGATGTGAAATGTAAGTTACAAATTGAAAAAAACAAAACACTAAAGTGGCATTTATAAATGTACAGTATGTGAGTATTACTGATGTTGGCTCCAGATAGTGACTAATATTCAACATGATACAAATTGTAAAAAAGAAAGAGAGAAAATCCCGATCATAGGCTGTAATTAAAAACATTGTAAAGCACATACATCATCTGGGCAGGTTCAGCCCTACAGAAGCCTATAGCTTGGGTGTCCACATTTCATCCATGCATATGAGGGCAAACAATTTTGTAATAGCACCGCTATTTATAGCCTATTTCACTGTGGTAAAGCGGCCGCAATAGATGTCATGTTGATGTGATTGATATGAATAACTGAGTATGTTCTCAATTCAAACAAACCCCCTGCAACTAGACATGGACGTTTAGAAGACACTGGTTGTCTTCCAAGTCGGGAATTGAGGAAGTATCGCCAAGTTAAGGTTGGTTGAAAATTCTCTGTGCTACGCCAAACCGTACTTAACCTGTAATGGCTAATGGAGCATCACATTAGCCCGTAGGAAAGAAATGTGGCCACATCAGAACATTTGAGAAAGAGCCAGAGTCTAACTCGGACATAAATGGTAGGCCTAAACACTGCCTAATTTCCAGGTGAAAAGCAGACTTTTATTGTAAAGAATGCACACGAACACTTGAATGAGAAAAGGCTGACCTGAAAACTGGTCAACTAAACATTAACTATGGGTGAATAACTGCTTATTGTAAGGTCTACACAATGTCTCCCCCTTGTGGGAGTAAGAATACTTTATGACCAGAATTGTTGTTGTTTTTTGTTGGAGAGGTTAATAATGGGATGGAAATCCTTTTGAGTTACATATCCTTAGGAAATGTTATATTAGCATAACAAGGTTGTTGGTTGAAGTTGATGTCTTTTATCTCTTTTTTCAATTAATGTCAGGGTTATTCATAATTTACTCAAGCGTAAGGCTATTTTCCTGTATTGCAAATGCTTTAATGCAGACTTTTACTTTCCACAAGAAACTCATGCTTGTTCTTCCGATCTAGCTTTTGGAAAAATCTATGAGATAACGATATTTGGTTGTCATATGGCAACAACCACTCTGCAGGTGTAGCAGTTTTAAGAGGTGCATTTAAAGGGAAGGTCATCAGCAGTAAGACTCACCACTCTGAACATTGGCTAATTTGAACAGTGAAATGTTTTTATTAGAGAATATTTATGCATCCAATAACAAACAAAACAACAGGATATTATTTCAAGAATTTGAAGAAGAGATTAGAGTTAAAGGTGTATTTCAGGATATCAACATTTTTAGGTGGAGATTTGAACTCTGTATCTAATGTGATGATTGTATTTGATATTTGGAGATCTAAATGTCCTGATAAAAAGGACTTCACTTGGTGTAACAAGGACATGTACAGACAGTCAAGAATTGACTTCTGGTTGATTTCTAATTCATTAGATGACAGTGTAGTCGAGGTATCCATTGAACCATCAATTCTTACTGATCATAAAGTTATATTGTAAACGCAAACGCAAATTGAGTTATTGTAAACGCAATAGTAGACTGTTGGAAGATGTTCGTTTCAAGATGGATGCCAAAGATATTATACAAAAAAAATGGAGGAAAGCCCAACGATTTAAGTCTTATGGGAAATATTTGGAAGTATTTGGAAGTATGAACCAAGACAAACAGCCATGAAGAGAGGTAAAGAAATGGCTGAACCTAAAAGATTGAGGGAAGATAAACTTGTTAAGGAAATCCTTTCTCTAATCTCTGTGGAGGACCTTGATGAAGAAGGAAAGGTTCAGTTATTCTCTTTGCAACTAGAAATGGACCGTGTGTATGAAGAGAGAGCAAAAGGGACATTTGTAAGATCAAGAAGGAGATGGTTGGAGGAAGGTAAAAAGAAAAAAAACATCAGAATTTTCCTATATTCATAAGCTTAATATAGATGGCAAAAAAATGACAACCCCAAAGATATTTCAAAATATGTTTTAGAATTATATGGTAATCTTTACACCAGTAATGCCTATACTACTAGTGACATATCTGCCTTTCTAGACTGTCAAAGAATATGCAAAATTCATAGATGAAGACTTCCAAAAGTCTTGCGATGATTCTATTTCTACCAATGAAATAAAAAAATGTATCAGCAAGTTAAAAGAGAACACATTTCCAGGGAATGATGGCCTTATTAGTGAATTCAGGAGGATATTGTTGAATTTATATTTAATGTCTTTAAGAAGGCAATTGATGTTGGGGTCCTACCTGTTTCTTTGCCTCATTTATGTTGTCCCCAAACCAATTCAAATCCTATTTTATTTGTCACATATACATGGTTAGCAGATGTTAATGCGAGTGTAGCGAAATGCTTGTGCTTCTAGTTCCGACAATGCAGTAATCACCAACGAGCAATCTAACCTAACAATTTCACAACAGCTACCTTATACACACAAGTGTAAAGGGATGAAGAATATGTACATAAAGATATGTGAATGAGTGATGGAACAGAATGGCATAGGCAAGATGCAGTAGATGGTATCGAGTACAGTATATACATATGAGATGAGTAATGTAGGGTATGTAAACATTATATTAAGTGCCATTGTTTAAAATGGCTTGTGATACATTTATTACATAAAGATGGCAAGATGCAGTAGGTGGTATAGAGTACAGTATATACATATGAGATGCGTAATGTTGGGTATGTAAACATTATATTAAGTGGCATTGTTTAAAGTGGCTAGTGATACATTTTTTACATGTATGGCAGCAGCCACTCAATGTTAGTGGTGGCTGTTTAACAGTCTGGTGGCCTTGAGATAGAAGCTGTTTTTCAGTCTCTCTGTCCCTGCTTTGATGCACCTGTACTGACCTCGCCTTCTGGATGATAGCGGGGTGAACAGGCAGTGGCTCGGGTGGTTGTTGTCCTTGATGATCTTCATGGCCTTCCTGTGACATTGGATGGTGTCGGTGTCCTGGAGGGCAGGTATGTTTATCCTTTGTCACCATTTAGTTAGCTAGTAAATACATAATTAAAACAATTTGTTTAGTATTGAATCTTAATTAAGGCTCTTGTTTTTGCAGATGCAGGAAGTTACGACTGTTCCCGAATTATGTTATGATTAATAAATTGACTGTTTATAGATGTGCCCCAAATTCCTAATGAGTTCATTGTTACATGATTAATTCAGTCAGGTAACAATGACACATAGTTAGTTGATTAGATAAATAACAGTCATCAGATGAATGTTAAAGTCAAGTCACGACAGATCTCACATGGCCCAGGTCACCTGCAGAGACATCACACAGAAACCACAGATGGTAAGTCCATGATGCAGTTCAGCGTGCACCAAAGCTAGGAGAGAAATCATGAGTGGATAGTTAATGAAAAGATAACAATTACCGATTTTCTGTTGATGGACCTCTGAACTCTTCCTCCTCGCTCTCAACCTCTTCACCCACGCGAGGGAGTTGACAGAGGAAGAAATTACCTACAAAACAAGAGTAGGGTGAGAGAGTGGTGACTGATGAGAAGTTGCGTAACTTCTTGAGGAAAATAGACAGAGACCAGTCTAATCAAAATGAGATAATAGTATTTATTCTCGGAGCGAGCTGCCATGTAACCACGAACAACAGTTTATATACAAAATATGACGTCATAGGTTATAAAACGTCCTTTCTCCCAACAGTTCAAAAGTTTATTCCCACCCCTTCTCTCTCTCACTCCAGACACACAGTTAAATCGAGATTAAACTTCTGAAGTCTTCATCCATCACCATTCAGCAGACAGTTCCAGCTAATGGAAAACCTAAGAAAACACACACTGCCTTATCTAAACATCCCAGAGCTAAGTTGAGTCGGTTCAACCATAGGTTAACGACCCTTTTTGCTTACTTAAAAACCCACAAATCCAGTCCCCTCCAACCTGGCTGGAATGGTATTTATTTTATTTAATTACCCCCTGTTTCATGCTCCACAATCCCTCACTTATGAATTAATATTGTTAATCAGATATAATAAAACAGAGTAGAGTTTAATTAGTTATAGTTATAGTCATTATTCATAAAATTCCTAACAGTTTGATGTCTAGCTTCACAAGGCCAGAGTTGTGAACAGACTTCAGACACATGGAGACTTGCAGAAGTAGATGACAACACAGGCTCTGGAAACAGCTCATCTTGTGCCTCCTTTTCTACTATGCCATCAACACAGTACATTGAGAACAGCAAAGAAATTGATGACCAATTTCCAATTTTCAACCCCCAAAAGTCATTGTAACATCCACAGTCCAATCATCGTTGTGAAGGGCCAATAGTTGGAAAGCCTTCAACCAAAATACTCACCATTGGGCTAGGCACTGGTACATTATTGAAACCCATCTTTAAATACCCCCCACGTATGGTCTTTAAAAGACCCCCAAACGTGAGCGACATTGTGGTCAAATCTGATTATCCACCAGAGAAAAGGGAAACTTTTGTGGACAAGGTTCCAGAGGGTAATTACAAATGTGGCCGATGTGCTCAATGCAGTTTCACATACAAATGTCACTAATTTACCCACCCCCACATAGGACAAAGATTTAAGATCAAAGGCCTGATTACCTGTGGTCTGTCTTACATATGGGAAACCTGTAGAAGCCTTAAGGCCCAGATCAGTGAGCACTGCAGCAATATACAGATTGGTGAGACAAAAGATCTGGTTGCTGTTCATTTTGTACAAGCTGGACATCCTATTAGTTCTCTGAGATACATTGGAATAGAAATGGTCAAGAAGTCCCGCAAGGGAGGGGACATTGAGAGGAAACTTCTTCAAAGGGAATCTTTCTGGATCCACAGGCTGAACACACTGTCTCCTCTTGGCCTTAACGAGGAGTTTGACTTGAAACCGTTTTTATAGATTCAATATGTCCAAGTTGTTGTTGTTTTAATCCTAACTGAATATTGTGTGTATTTATTGCTGTAAATATTGATCCCATTCTGTCACGTTCTGACCATAGTTCTTTTGTGTTTTCTTTGTTTTAGTGTTGGTCAGGACGTGAGCTGAGTGGGCATTCTATGTTGTGTGTCTAGTTTTCCCGTTTCTATGTTTGTTCTGATATGGTTCTCAATCAGAGGCAGGTGTTAGTCATTGTCTCTGATTGGGAACCATATTTAGGTAGCCTGTTTTGTGTTGGGTTTTGTGGGTGGTTGTTTCCTGTCTTCTGTCTTTGTGTCTATGCACCAGATAGGACTGTTTCGGTTTTTCACGTTTGTTGTTTTGGTATTTTGTAGTGTTCACGTTTATGGTCTTTATTAAACATGTTGAACTCTAACGACGCTGCGCTTTGGTCCGATCCTTCGTCCACAGAAGAAAACCATTACAGAACCACCCACCACAAAAGGACCAAGCGGCATGGTAATGGCCAGCAGCAGCGAAGTCAGGATTTCTGGACATGGGAGCGAGATCTGGACTGTGTCACTACTTGGGAGGAGATAGACAGGTGGGCGGTTGACCCAGGGAGAGTGCCGGAGCCCGCCTGGGATTCTCTGGAGCAGTGTGAGGAGGGATACCGGCGAATGGAGTCAGCACGGCGCGGTAGGAAGCCCGAGAGGCAGCCCCAAAAATGTATTGGGAGGGGCACACTGGGAGTGTGGCGAAGCCAGGTAGGAGACCTGCGCCAACTTCCTGTGCTTACTGGAGAGCGAGAGAGACCGGGCAGGCACCGTGTTATGCTGTGGAGCGCACGGTGTCCCCGGTGCGGGTGCATTGCCCGGTGCGGTACATTCCAGCTCCTCGTATCGGCCGGGCTAGAGTGGGCATCGAGCCAGGTGCCATGAAGCCGGCTTTACGTATCTGGTCTCCAGTGCGTCTCATTGGGCCGGCGTACATGGCACCAGCCTTACGCATTGTGTCCCCGGTTCGCCAGCACAGCCCAGTGCCGGCTATTCCACCTCGCCGCACTGGCAGGGCGACCGGGAGCATTCAACCAGGTAAGGTTGGGCAGGCTCGGTGCTCAAGAGCTCCAGTGCGCCTGCACGGTCCGGTCTATCCAGTACCACCTCCACGCACCAGCCCTCCAGTGGCAGCCCCCCGCTCCAGGCTCTCTCTCAGTCTCATCCCTACGGGTGCTCCCGCCTTTTCAGCGCTGCCAGAGCCTTCCTCCTCTCCAGGGGCTGCTAGAGTCTCCCGCCTGTCCAGAGCTGCTAGAGTCTCCCGCCTGTCCAGAGCTGCTAGAGTCTCCCGCCTGTCCAGAGCTGCTAGAGTCTCCCGCCTGTCCAGAGCTGCTAGAGTCTCCCGCCTGTCCAGAGCTGCTAGAGTCTCCCGCCTGTCCAGAGCTGCTAGAGTCTCCCGCCTGTCCAGAGCTGCGAGAGTCTCCCGCCTGTCCAGAGCTGCTAGAGTCTCCCGCCTGTCCAGAGCTGCTAGAGTCTCCCGCCTGTCCAGAGCTGCTAGAGTCTCCCGCCTGTCCAGAGCTGCCAGAGCCGCCAGTTTGCAAGGAGCCGCCAGTCTGCAAGGAGCCGCCAGAGCCGCCAGTCTGCAAGGAGCCGCCAGAGCCGCAGTCTGCAAGGAGTCGCCAGAGCCGCCAGTCTGCCAGGAGCCGCCAGAGCCGCCAGTCTGCCAGGATCCGCCAGAGCCGCCAGTCTGCCAGGATCCGCCAGAGCCGCCAGTCTGCCAGGATCCGCCAGAGCCGCCAGTCTGCCAGGATCCGCCAGAGCCGCCAGTCAGCCAGGATCCGCCAGAGCCGCCAGTCAGCCAGGATCCGCCAGAGCCGCCAGTCAGCCAGGATCCGCCAGAGCCGTCAGTCAGCCAGGATCCGCCAGAGCCGTCAGTCAGCCAGGATCCGCCAGAGCCGTCAGTCAGCCAGGAGCCGCCAGAGCCGTCAGTCTGCAAGGAGCCGCCAGAGCCGCCAGTCTGCAAGGAGTCGCCAGAGCCGCCAGTCTGCCAGAGCCGCCAGTCTGCCAGGATCCGCCAGAGCCGCCAGTCTGCCAGGATCCGCCAGAGCCGCCAGTCTGCCAGGATCCGCCAGAGCCGCCAGTCTGCCAGGATCCGCCAGAGCCGCCAGTCTGCCAGGATCCGCCAGAGCCGCCATTCAGCCAGGATCCGCCAGAGCCGTCAGTCAGCCAGGATCCGCCAGAGCCGTCAGTCAGCCAGGATCCGCCAGAGCCGTCAGTCAGCCAGGAGCCGCCAGAGCCGTCAGTCAGCCAGGAGCCGCCAGAGCCGTCAACCAGCCTGAGCTACCCCTCAGTCCTGAGCTACCCTTCAGTCCTGAGCTACCCTTCAGTCCTGAGCTGCCCCTCAGTCCGGAGCTGCCCCTCAGTCCGGAGGAGTTTGTTTAGTCCAGTGGGCCCTTTAGTAGGGTTGCCAGTCCAAGGTCGGTGGCGAGGGTCGCCGTTCCTAGGAGGAGACTAAAGCGGACAAAGACTATGGATGAGTGGGGTCCACGTCCTGCGCCAAAGCCGCCACCGTGGACAGATGCCCACCCAGACCCTCCCCTATAGGTTCAGGTTTTGCTGCCGGAGTCCGCACCTTGGGAGGGGGGTACTGTCACGTTCTGACCCTAGTTATTGTGTTAATTGTTTGTTTTAGTTGGTCAGGACATGAGTTGGGTGGGCATTCAATGTTTTGTGTGTCTAGGTTGTTTTTCTGTGTTCGGCCTAGTATGGTTCTCAATCAGAAGCAGGTGTCGTTAGTTGTCTCTGATTGAGAATCATACTTAGGTAGCCTGGGTTTCACTGTTTGTTTGTGGGTGATTGTTTCCGTGTCTGTGTTTTACACCACACGGTACTGTTTTCGGTTTTCGTTATTCACGGTACGTTTATTGTTTTGTATAGAGTGTTCAGTTTATGTGTTTAATAAACAACCATGGACACTTACCACGCCGCATATTGGTCCTCCGATCCTTCTCGCCTCTCCTCTTCAGACGAAGAGGAGGAAAACCATTACACATACAAATTATTTTCTTCTTAGTTTCGCGTTGTTTACCTCAATTTAGGAAGCACTATGGTCGAGCAGTCAGATCTCGCTCCACTGCTGGACTGGGAAGAGACTTCACCAGCCGAACTGACCCAGGCGGTTCCCTCACCAGCAAAAGAACATGGATGGGAATAGAGTCCGCCAGAAGTACAGATACCTCCAAAAACTACTTAAGTTGTCCATTCAATGTGTGTCAATGGCAGGTAACATGGTGCTTACGCCAAGATGTGAATCTTGACGGAGTGGAATTCAAGTCAATGGCCAGCGGCTCACACAGAATCGGCAACGACTTCATGTAAAAACTATTCCGCCACCTGAATGAACAGTGTTACTGACAGAGGACAATCAGAGCCCTATCATTAATCTTGATGTTGTATCACAGGTGGCAGGTGGCATCTTAATTGGGGAGGACAGGCTCATAGTAATGACTGGAACGGCAAATATGGAATTGTAACACATGGTTTCCATGTGTTTGATACCATTCCATTTACTCCATTTCAGCCATTAAAATGCTCCGTTCTCCACTCAGCAGCCTTGTGTGTTGTATACATTCACTACATCCATGTCTATTTTCTTTTTGCAGATATTTCCGTAAAGGCTGCTACTTTGGGCTGGCCCTGTTTTGCTAACATGCCTGTTGAGAGTGAGTTGGAGAGAGGGGCACGGATGAAGTCTGTGGGTATTCTGTCTCCCTCTTACACCCTCTTATATCACTACATGCACTTCCTGGAGAACCAGGTTAGGTAAGTACTGTTGTCTGTCTGTCTATCCTCTATCACCCTGTTTCCTCTTTTCTCTCTCTCTCTCTTATCCATCCTGTTTCACATTCCTCCCCTCATTCCATTCCTCTTGTCCTTCGTCCGTATTTTCACTCTTCTCATCTATTAAACATAAGCCTTGAGTCAGTGCCACCACCGTCACTAGCATCCATTTATATGCAGTCTTGCATGTAATCATTGAAATGGAAGAAACCCTGAATGTCTCCCTCAAACGCTTGTCTTTCTGCTTGAATCTTCAGATGCTTATCTCATCTCATTGACTATGCATAAAGAACTGACACATATCCAGCTCATGGTAGAGATATCTGCTTAGGGGGTTCGGCTTGACTTTATACAGTACAAATAGACAGCCTATGTTGATCCAGTTCCCAGGGAGGATCCCAGTTTTAATCCAATCAAACCATGCTGTGTTGAGTCTTCGATAATAATCTCTTTCTCACCAGTGTTATGCTTGAGATGCCGACGGCAGTCAACATTTAGAAAGTGTTTAGTGTTAATTACAGGATATTATCTAGCCTAATCAGTGTGTCTCTCCATGCAGACACCAGCTGCAGTGCCCTGGCTCGTACTCTCCTCTGGGGGCCTTCTATGAGGATAAAAAAAGCTGTGCTGCACTCAGCAGGGAACGGACTGGTCACTGCCTGTCCAACCAGCTACTGGGTCCCAGCCATTAACCACTGCATGCACCCAGAGATGAAGGTCAGGACTGATGGCCACTTGAACTTAGATTGTTGATCTTACTGTTTTTTTTATTTAACAAGGCAAGTCAGTTAAGAACAAATTCTTAATTACAGATTTTTACCTTGTCCGCTCTGGGATTCAATCTAGCAACCTTCAGTTACTAGTACAACGCTCTAACCACTAGGCTACCTGCCGCCCCGTTGTTGTTGTTGGTTGTGGATAATTGGCAATTCAATGATTGGTTTAGGTGTGTTTGTGCATTTTGAGATATGTCATAACTTGAGTTATGTGCATGTAAATCAGACTTCCGATGTTAAGGAGAGATTTTGGGCAGAAGTTAGCATTCTGTCCATCCCTCTCTTCCCCCTCCAGATCACCCCCCCGGCCGGCTGCATGTCCCAGTTCATCCGCTTCTTTGGGGAGCAGATCATGGTGCTGTGGAAGTTTGCCCTGCTCCGAAAACGCATCCTCATGTTTTCCCCACCGCCTGTTGGTGTCGTGTGCTACAGGGGTGAGATGGTGCAGCTGAAACACACACACACACCAATACAAATCCCCACATATTTGTTTTTCAGATCTCATTACAGTTTGTGTTTACTGTCTATTTCACTGTGTGCTCTTTGTCGATGTAGTTTCCCATGATTCTCTTGTACTCCTCACATAGTGTACTGTTGTCCAACGTCTCTATACCTGGGATAGGTGTGTCTGTGCCTGAGTTCCGCCCCTTCTTCTACGTCAATGTGGCAGACATCGCTGCCCTGGTGACAGAGATGTCATATGTGGCCTGTTAGTGTGACCTTAAGCTCTGATTGATAAACGTAAATATGTACGAACCATGGTGTGTGAATGGTAAGGTCAATGCAACGTTGTGTCTCATTGTGTCTTAAGGCACCACCTAGAAGATATTTGAGGAGAAGAAGGAGCTGTATGACGTATACGTTGATAACCAGAATGTGAAGCCACACAGAGATAGTCTGCAGCCACTGCTCCGGCTGAACGGGGCCGACCGGGAGAAGTATAGGAAACTGAGCGAACAAAGGTACACAGGACCCTGATAAATGGTGGCAGACATTTTGAAGAGATCATGATGACAATGACAATGATGATGAGGATGATGTTATGGTCTTTTCAGGCAAATGCTGCTTTATACTCAGGAGGTGGATGGAGACTGCACATCAAATGAGGAGGACCTCTTTATCCTGTGAGTGTGTTTACATTACAGTAACCAACAGCATCTTTTCTAGTTAACCAAGAATAGTCTGGAGTCTTCATCAAACATTCTTACAGAATGTCCTCTGTTCTCTCCAATAGGTTTTTCATGGAGCGGAATAACCGTATCTTCCAGACTCTATCGGAGGTGGAGGCGAGTGCGGACCACACCCTAACTGCAGAGCACGTGAGAGCCATGGGACTGGACCGCCAGGCAGACCGCACATTCCTGGAAGATCTGCTGCAGGTCTATGGCATTGACGTTATGCTTGTCATCGATAACCCCTGCTGCCCCTGAGCTCTGGCTGTGGCCTGTTCTCTCTTGGTCCTCTGAAGACACTGCCTCCTTCTCTTCCTTCCCTGGCTTCCTGCCCAGTCAAAGGCCTGCAGTTCTCTCTCTCTCGATCTCTCGCCCGGCTCCGGGATATAGCTGACTATAGCCAGTGTTCACCCAGTGACAGCTCACCTAGTAAACTGGGCCGCAATGATAGATGATAGATACTGCCTGGACTCTGCAGTGCTATCTGGCGACAGTCCGTTCCATATTCAACAAGCACTTGTCTTGTTTTTCTGTTCGCTTGGAATCGGTTCTCTTCTCACCTGGATCTCTGCTTGGATCACCAGGCCTAGTCACTGGAGGTGGAACCATTGATCAATGTGCCTTGTTTGTACTGCTCCCAATACTATGGAGCACTGCTGACCGACAGAACCACGGATCAAGTATCCAGTGTGGAGTTGGATCATTCATTGTTCCTCCCACTTGGAATCTTCATTAAAACTCCATGGAAATAAAATTCTGCCATGGCACCAAGACTGTTTTTCTTAAATCTTTACAGAGGATCCTGCCTAACCATGTATGTTGTGTTACAAAATATGAGTGTGATTGTCACTTTACCATGACTTTGTTTCCCCCAAATTCTGCATCAGATCTGCTAGAACTGAGAGTAAAGATCATGTGGTTTTCACTCTCTGTTTTCCTCTAAACATTTCATGCTGAAGTTGATCAATCATTTTTTTCTGTATGAAAAAAAGGAGCAATGTGAATTTTTGCGTATTTGTCAAATTTCAATAATCAAGAAAGCTGATTCCGATGAGTCTGAGTCGCATGAACATGAAAACCTCTTTTGGTCAAATAGGAATACTGTTTTTTTTTCATGATGTCAGCTAATCATACACATTAAAAGGGAAAGATGTATCATGCAGGATGTATTTATTTGAAATCATGCCCTCGTCCAAGGAGGTATTTCTTATGGAGCGGAGATGAAAGGGATATTTGTTAAATACTGTAACGTTTCAGTAAAGACTGCACCTGTTTGTCTGACCCTGGTCTAATGCTGACACTCACATGGCAGACTCGACCCAGCAAACCAAAATCGGTTCTGTGAATGTTCCCAGAACATTCGTTAGGCTGCGGCAAATATTTTCAGAAAAACTAAAAACGGTACAGTTGTGCTGATGATCATACAATGTTTGAATAAAACATTATCCTGATGTTGCAAGAACATTCCAGAACACATTTTGTCTGTTCTTAACCTGGAAACCTAATGAGAACATTCGGATAATGTTCTATGGTGGTTGTTACAGGTGTTGTGCACAAAATGTTAGTGAATGTTTGTGAACATTCCAAGGATATTTCATATAAAACATTTTTTTTTTTTAAATATAAAAAATGTGGATGTTGTCATCCTAATGTTAGATAAAACCCTAACTATAACTTAATGGGAATCTTAGCTAATGGTCTAGGAATGTTAGATAAAACCCTAACTATAACTTAATGGGAATCTTAGCTAATGGTCTAGGAATGTTAGATAAAACCCTAACTATAACTTAATGTGGATCTTAGCTAATGGTCTAGGAATGTTAGATAAAACCCTAACTATAGCTTAATGGGAATCTTAGCTAATGGTCTAGGAATGTTAGATAAAACCCTAACTATAACTTAATGGGAATCTTAGCTAATGGTCATGCAATGTTAGATAAAACCCTAACTATAACTTAATGGGAATCTTAGCTAATGGTCTAGGAATGTTAGATAAAACCCTAACTATAACTTAATGGGAATCTTAGCTAATGGTCTAGGAATGTTAGATAAAACCCTAACTATAACTTAATGGGAATCTTAGCTAATGGTCTAGGAATGTTAGATAAAACCCTAACTATACCTTAATGTGAATCTTAGCTAATTTTTTTTATTTTTTTTTATTTCACCTTTATTTAACCAGGTAGGCTAGTTGAGAACAAGTTCTCATTTGCAACTGCGACCTGGCCAAGATAAGGCATAGCAGTGTGAACAGACAACACAGAGTTACACATGGAGTAAACAATTAACAAGTCAATAACACAGTAGAAAAAAAGGGGAGTCTATATATACATTGTGTGCAAAAGGCATGAGGTAGGCAAATAATTACAATTATGCAGATTAACACTGGAGTGATAAATGATCAGATGGTTATGTACAGGTAGAGATATTGGTGTGCAAAAGAGCAGAAAAATAAAAATAAATAAATAAAAACAGTATGGGGATGAGGTAGGTGAAAATGGGTGGGCTATTTACCAATAGACTATGTACAGCTGCAGCGATCGGTTAGCTGCTCAGATAGCAGATGTTTGAAGTTGGTGAGGGAGATAAAAGTCTCCAACTTCAGCGATTTTTGCAATTCGTTCCAGTCACAGGCAGCAGAGAACTGGAACGAAAGGCGGCCAAATGAGGTGTTGGCTTTAGGGATGATCAGTGAGATACACCTGCTGGAGCGCGTGCTACGGATGGGTGTTGCCATCGTAACCAGTGAACTGAGATAAGGCGGAGCTTTACCTAGCATGGACTTGTAGATGACCTGGAGCCAGTGGGTCTGGCGACGAATATGTAGCGAGGGCCAGCCGACTAGAGCATACAAGTCGCAGTGGTGGGTGGTATAAGGTGCTTAATGGTCTACGAATGTTTGATAAAACCCTAACTATAACTTAATGTGAATCTTAGCTAATGGTCTAGGAATGTTAGATAAAACCCTAACTATAACTTAATGGGAATCTTAGCTAATGGTCTAGGAATGTTAGATAAAACCCTAACTATAACTTAATGGGAATCTTAGCTAATGGTCTAGGAATGTTAGATAAAACCCTAACTATAACTTAATGTGGATCTTAGCTAATGGTCTAGGAATGTTAGATAAAACCCTAACTATAGCTTAATGGGAATCTTAGCTAATGGTCTAGGAATGTTAGATAAAACCCTAACTATAACTTAATGGGAATCTTAGCTAATGGTCATGCAATGTTAGATAAAACCCTAACTATAACTTAATGGGAATCTTAGCTAATGGTCATGCAATGTTAGATAAAACCCTAACTATAACTTAATGGGAATCTTAGCTAATGGTCTAGGAATGTTAGATAAAACCCTAACTATAACTTAATGGGAATCTTAGCTAATGATCTAGGAATGTTAGATAAAACCCTAACTATAACTTAATGGGAATCTTAGCTAATGGTCTAGGAATGTTAGATAAAACCCTAACTATACCTTAATGTGAATCTTAGCTAATGGTCTACGAATGTTAGATAAAACCCTAACTATAACTTAATGTGAATCTTAGCTAATGGTCTAGGAATGTTCCCGGTTTGCTGGGCAGTAACTTAAAGGGTTTACTTATTCCATGATCACATTGAACATGTTTTCATTTTGCAATGTGACTTCTGGATAATGTGTTGTGATTTATTTTATCAAGTTGCTTCATTTGATGTTTAAAATTCAAAAGGCACTCGCACATCTGAGCTATCTTTTTTGCAGGTGCATGGTAACAATTGGATAAGATGAGAAAAAAGAAGGAACCCGCACACTGCTCTTGCTGGTATCACTGCTCTTTAATAAGCTTTACGTATCGGCCTCACGGCCTTCGTCAGAGCTTTTTCATTTGATGTTTAAAATGGTCAACCTGGGAGACTTAAATGCATGTGATTCTATGACACAAACTGATCATGAATGCTGCACCACACCGCAACCTCTGGACTCGTGTTTGATGACCACACGATTATGTGTAAACGTATTTGTGTGCTGATTTAATGGTCCAATGTTCTGCCAGCAGAGAAAAAGTGCAGTCAGTGATCTAAAAGTCTGTCTGTCTCGGAGTGAGCTGGTGCTTCTCAAGTGGAGAAGCTAGCTGTGTACTTGAGTTTTAGTTTGATTCAATTGAGATCTGTTGCAGATTGAATTAAATCCACAGGTGTGCTATGAGTGCAGATACAACTCTAGTGTTATTTTCTAGTTGGAGCTAGGCAGCTGCGAGCTGTGCCCCGTCACTGTAACAAAGACTCCTTTGTATTCTTAGTTCTCTGGTGATGTCAACCCCAAGCATGATAGTGGGATTTATCCTCCTCTCTGGGCAGACAGTCAGACCCCATCTGTTTTGGCAGAGGGTCTTCTTTAGCCCTCACACTATGGTTCCGCATTGTGTGGATAAAAATATATATGGACAGGAGCGCTGATATAGGATCAGTTTGACTTTTTTAGATCATACTGAATAAGATTACATGGACAGGGGGACTTGATCCTAGATCAGCACTCCTACTCTGAGACCCTTTTTGAATACAGGCCCTGGAGATAAAGTTATTTTGTTCAAATAGTGCCGGGAGACAGACTGTTCATTAAATCAATGGCTTAAGCCATTGCTCAATGACTCATAAAATAGTGTTGATGAAGACTGCACACTGCTTCCATTGGGTTCGACTGGTCAGTAAGTGTCGGCAATAGTGGAAATGTTCATTGAGGTTTTACTAGGGACAGTTTTGTTATAAAGCCTAATTAGTGGGTCATCTTTTAGTGTTGAGGACAGGCACTCAATCAAGACCACGGGCTTATTTTAAGTGGAAAGAGGCATCTACTGTATCAACGTGTTAATAGTGATACTAGTGATATGATTAAATGTACAGTTCTTCACACCATGACGACTTAGCCCATTTTCTTTGCTCTATTTGTTTTGACCTATTCCACCTTGTGCCTTTCGGCACATCCTGGGCATGCTACCATTTTTTTTACAGGTGTATCATGTCTATGAAGTAGAGAGTGTACACGACACAAACGGAATTGTATCAAACGCTTTCTTTGTGGAATTTGTTCACAGACCTGTACCAGCATTGGCTAATTGGAATGTATTTGTACAGTATGTCACCGCACTGAATGTCAAAAGAAAGCATAATCTGTTGTACTTCCGCACTAATATGCAACAAGAGCGTTAACTTGCATAGCCTTGATCACAGCAACTGTAACGTAAACCTATACTCCCAACAACAGCCAACTACACAGCTATATCCAGAACCTGTGCTACTGTAAAACATGGACAGAGACTTCAGTGACGATAACCCCTTTAGTAACTTGATCGCATGAGCCCCTCGTTTCCAAGCCAGTACTTCCATTGTAAACACAAAACCATTTGTTTGTTTTCTCTGATGCTTGTTGGATTGTATTTGTGATAGTGTTGCCAATGGAGAGTGATTCTCATGCCAATGTATCTCATCTTATCATAGAGTACTGTACAATGTATCTCATCTTATCATAGAGTACTGTACAATGTATCTCATCATAGAGTACTGTACAATGCAGACAGTCTCTCTGCGCATCTTTAAAGTTTATTCCAATTGGTATTAAAAGGCAATAGAACACCATGGACATCATAACTGAATTATTTAATAGAGTTACACATGATGAGAGTATAAAGTAGTAAACTAGTCAGTTACACCAATACTCCTGCAGGGCAGACTTATACAGGCTGAGTTCAGAAATAGCAACAAAATGTTTGGTCCTTGTTACTGCATCATAGTCATCGTCCATAATTATGACCATAACCATTCCAACTTAACATTTCAATTTCAGTAACAATGAAATCTCACTGTAGACGGTTCCACATTGGTCCGGCTCTGTTTTATTGCTGTTTAGTGACAGTAAGGAGGCAAGTAGAACAGACATACTCCCAGGTTGAGGTAGAAGTACAATACAGGGTCGTATTAGGGCATACCGTAGCAAAACATTTTACAACGGAAAACAAGCGTTTATTGGAAAAGTGAAGATAGACCCTCCCCGTTTCAGTCCGTTTGGTGCCAACTGAATATGACCCAGGGGTGTATTCATTACATTGATTCTGTTGCAAAACACAGTCTGTTGCAAAACCTTTTGCAACAGAAACCGTTTACTTCAAATGGAAAATATTTTGCAACAAAAACGAGAGTTTCTATTGGACAAATTCAGGTAGATTCCACCACATTTCATTCTGTTTGCTTCCGTTTGGTTCTTAAACGGTTTCCGTTGCAAGACGTAATGAATACACCCCAGGTGCTGGCCCTTTGATCCTCCTCCCTATTCCTCTGTCTGCTGCATGTGTTGTCATCACAGTGCTTCCCTCACTGGACCTGTGTGAGGAGCTGCTCTCTGCGCTCTGCGCTGCAGAAGAAGTGCAGTTTCCGTGGCAACAGCGTCACCTCCACTGACATGGCCTCGTACTCCTCATTGTCAATGTTGTAGAAGCCAGCGCCTTCCTGTGGGAGGGGATACAACAGTAGGGAGAGGTCAGAGGTCATGGAGCAGAAGTACGCACGCACACACACATAAACAAAAATTAATTTTACAAGAATACACTTAATTTGTTTAAGGGTTATAATGATCTAAACTACAAGACTGTAATGCATCTTGTCTATGACGTTTATAGGACTAAGACAGCTGACCTCGGGCAGATTGAGTTGACATGCACTGGCCTCCAGTTTCAGTGATTTTCTTGTGAATGCAGTTGCATCCTCCATTTTTTTCTCTCTGCAATGCAGAAAATGCATCAGCCTTGACACACATGCTACATGAATAACAATTTCTTTATTTTAGTCGGGTATTACATTGATAATGTGACAAAGTGTTATCTCCACAACTGCTCACCCAACAGTGATGAACTCTCCCACACTGAAGGAGTCTGGCTCCACACACACCAGCAGGGAGTCGTCTGTACGCTGAGGGGCAAACAAGGGAACACAGTTTTAACACCCCGAGTCTGTTGTAGTAGCTGCTATAGTGTAGTTATTTTTATTTTTTTACTGACCGTCTGGACAGGGTTTTTGTTCTGCGTGTGGATCGACAGCTCTAAAGTAGACAACATCCTCTCAGTCCATCTCTCTGGCTCCTCCGCTTTTGGAGGCTCTGCACAAACATTTTGTACTTTTTGTGTTGTATATCGTTTTTTTTTTTGTGGTGTTGTTTTCATTCCAACCACACCTGAACACTTTAAAAAAAAAGTTTTATTATTTGTTTATATCTGTATTGTTGTCCATCACTTGTTTTTTTTTTGGTGCAAATAAATAATTAATAAACACAAAACCAATGTCATTCATGCTTTGTGAAACAGAAGATGCACAGGGACATTTAAAATGACGAAGTGTAGTGTTATTTCCAGACTGACAAACACAGAATAACACATCAACACACAGACAATGTTACCTGGAATAGGTGGGTACCAGTAATTTTTCAGTCTGTGGGCGATTCGGTACATTAGGTGGGGGCGCTGGGGCTTCTGTTCAGGCAGGTCAGGGGGGCGAAGCGTGGGTGCCAGGTAGGACACAGAGGCCTCACGAACCTGGGGCCACTCCTGGGGAGGGATGGGATAAGACAGCATGACACAAATGCATGGAGGAACAATTGAGGTCCATGGACACGGAATGAAAACAGTCCTGCTCTCACCCGTAATGTACTAAACCAATGAGCTGCTTTTGTCTTCAAGGGGCCAAGGTACCAATATCTAAGAGCGAAAACAACAGTATAAGATATTTATTTTTAAAAGGAGAAACAACTTTTCTATTACTATAATGTTTTGCACGTAAATGTTTCCATGACTTTACATGGGACTTGGGGAAAATAAGAATATGGAAACATAAGCTATGAAGGGATCTTACTTTTTGATGGTGGCAGCCACATCTCTGAAGGCCCCCCACCGTAGACCAATTAGGGCAAACACTGGCTGGTCTTTCTCTCCCTTGATACATAAACCCAGAAACCCAACACAATGTTCTTCTCTTCCTCTCCATGCAGTTACGGTTATTCAATGGCGATTAAATGTAATAAAGATCTTTAAAACGCCAGACCCTCCCGATCTCACCTTGATCTGCAGCACATCCAGGGGTACCGTTTCTCCTTGCAAGATGGACAGTGTCGCCGATGTGATGTGTCTGAAAACAAGAGGGGGATATGAATGACAAAATGATTGGAGGATATTTTAGATAAATCAAGGAGGAGATTATGCACAGTATACATTCTCAGTGAGAGATAGCATGTGTTTTGTTTGCACCTGAATGAGAGTGTGACATGTTTCAGTGGGATACTTACTTCACCTGATTGTCACTGAGGATGTGCAGACTCTCACTCAGGGAATTGTGGGAACCCAGAGGGATGAATCCTATGGGAGTTTTACTGAATGACTCCTATATTAGAGATATAAAACAGCACAGTAAGAGACACCTAAGCTGAGATGGTATTGCACAACATAAAGGAGCTTGTTATAGGTTAATACAATGATAATACACAACTTACTTGATCAGCCCTCCGCAGCAGACCAGTGATAACCTCTTGTAGAGTGCCATCCCCTCCAGCCACAATCAGCATGTCTGTTTGCTCCATCAGCTCCATCAATTTCTTCGCCTGGCCCTCATAGTCTGTCTGCAAGAGAGAAGACACATGGTATTACACTATGTATAACTGTAGACTATAAAAGGCTAAGAAATGTACGGAAACAACAATTGCACAGGGAAAGAAAATGATACCTTTACTAGTGTCACTTCCACACCAGCCAGGTGTAATATAGGGGCAGCATTCTTCTCAAATAAAGTATTGGCTTTCCTATAACCAGAGGGAAGAGCAAGAGAACAGCAAGACATATTAGTCAAACACAAATTACAGTAGAAATGTAAAATGGCTGTGGTGCAATAAGCTGGACCTCTTGCTTATTCTCTTTGTTTGACTTTAGGGAACGTGACTGTTATATCTTACTTACCCACTACAAGCTGCTGGGTTTAGGATGACAGTGGCTTTCCTCAGCTGCTCCTGTGGTGAAATCTGCTGACGTCCATATTCCTGCATTTGAGAATGGATTTTGGGGCATTCGAGTTGAATACAGTAAATGCAGGTGCATAATCCGTCAAAGCAGAAAAATGTAGCGACAGAATAATCAATGTCTCACCCTGGCCACCAGACAAGCTTCTTTTCGCAGCAGATTATCACTGTAAATAAATCAATAACAAATTATTGACGAAGAAAACAACTGATTACAAGACATCCTCATGTTACTCAATGTTGTTGGATTTCAATCATAGGAACCGTTCCGTAAGACCTTGATGGCTGATGATTTCTCAATAGCTACCAATTCGTGTTGCATGTGCTCAATGATATTCATGATGATCTGTACTTGATCTAACAACCATACCATTCAATCTGAAAGAAAACGCTACACACCAGTGTTTACCATACAACCAGTGTCCACCGTATGACAGGGCACACGCAGCGACTGTGGACTTCTTCCAATGATTCCGCAGAGTCCCAAACACCTTCACAACCCGAGCCATTATCTTATCGTCACTATCAAATTGTCATTTTTAAAACGCTTTTTGTCATCTGTGTAAGCATCACGAACACTGTCCTAAAATACATCCTAACACAGCGGTCATTTCTCCATCGCTGTCAAAACATTTCGTATGTTACACATGGGTGCAGCTGTCTTAATAGTCGTATGAAACAAAAACTCTTAGTATAAGAAGTTCCTCTTCATTTTGAGTTTCATTTTATGATTTTTTTTTCTTCTCCCGTCACATACCAGCATAAACATAAATGAGGAACTGTAGAAATTTTAATTGAGCATGGAACACAATTTACTAACTTCGGTGCTTAGTTTATTGAAGAAAAACTAAATTTCCCATACACCGCTGAGGTCTAAAGCAAAAAGAAGACATCGCCTGAAAAGAAAAAAAAAAATATATATATATATAAATGTAATGTAAAAATATATGTATTTTGTGACTTTCCCCTTGCATTATTCAAATGTAAATAATCACATTATACACCGCATTGTATTTTTTACTCTGGCACTAAAGCCAAGGAGCGTCAGAGCCAAATCTCCAGAATTCTAGTTTAACCAGAGATATTTCCGAGGAGATGGAAAACTACAAATTTAATGTATTCCGCCCAATATGTACGTTGGCCATTTTGTCATCAGAGTGCCGCGCGGTAGTGCTCATTCCTTCAAAGAGTGAATGGGGGTCATTTGGGCACTGGCTGAAAAAAACACCATTAGCATAAATTTCGTGAACAAGAAGTACAATATAACAAATATTTTCCAAGATGTGAGATAATTAACCTGTTCTCTGTAATATCGTACAGTTTGGAATCGTGACATTACGTACTTTCGAGGAAAATAGGAAGGTTTTTCGACTCATTCCCTGACTTCGAGAAGGGATTGCGTGACGATTAGCTTAGCACCTTTGTGACGCAGCATGACAACGTGAATGCGATTTGTCAACAGTCTGCTGGGTGGGGCGTTATATGTTCCCTCATTCCTTTCGCAATTTGATTCCTATCTCCACCTTTCTCTAATATCTTTGTTTTAACATGGCGGCGCAGATGGCGGTAAATTCAGGTATGGGCTTTATTTTTTCTGTTATTTCAAATAATAGATGAGTGAGAGGTTGCTTATGGTTATTTACCAACTAATCACAATACACGTTTGTTGACGAGGTATTTTAATTGTATAAAATAGTCTGATTACATAACGGGGAATCTGTGTCAAGTTCAGGCAGTCAGGACAGGAGCGCTAATAGTTAGCTGACTGCTATGCCATGGTCACTGTAACGTTAATAACATGCGTGGGTATGTTTAATTTAAAATTCGATGAAACAACCAAATGCATTGACATGAAGCAAACGTCCTACCAGTTCAATACAGAGCTGATTAGCTAGTTGCCTATTGCTAGCTTCAAGAGGTCGCTCACCAGGAAACGAATGTAAAGGTATCACGTGCCAACGTATCACGTTAGTTAGTTAATTAACGTTAGTTAGCTACTGTAGTTAACTACGTAAATAAAATGTAAAATGCCCACACACCGGTTAACTAGCTAACTTGCTCATAGTCTCAACAATGTGCGACTAAACTCTTGTTCACACTGCAGGCCCTAATGCTCACATCTGTTTTGGAATACTGTCTGTCCAAACAGCAAAGTTGCAAGTGACTAAATCAGATGTGTGTGTTCAGACAGCAGTCATTTGCTGAGATGGCTACTCTAGTTGGCATAGGAACGACGGGTGTGCGCATTGGTGTAGACTGATTGGTGGTGCACGTGTTTTCTATCACTCAGAAGTTAAGGTGACAACAATGCCTGCCATGGCCATTTCCCAGTGGTTTGGAATGTTAAAAATCATAATGTAAGAAACATTTTTGAAAGCCTCAAGGATAAGATCATACAACTTTCAAAACGAGGCCCTTTTGGCTAGCCACATATGTCAACTAGATAACTGCAACGATGAACTAACTTGTTAGCTACTGTAACGAGGGACGGTCTAAAATTATACTGTTACACTACCACAATGTCTTGTCACACTGTCGACAGAGTAGCTAGCAAGCAACCTCAAGAAGATATGCCCCAATAAGTTTAATGGCCATTAATCAGATTTTGTATTTGACTTCAAACCACCTACTTCCATGTTCTTTTCGGTTGTTCAGACTGCAGGATAAAAAGCAAATTGATTTGAGTCTCTTCAAACTGCCAATGTGAACAAGGCTTATGAAATGCTCTGAACACATTGTATAGGCTAGACACAAGACACTGACTGATTTGACTTTACTTGTGTCCCCCTATCAGGAGCCAGTCTGTGGGGGCCGCTGAAGGAGCTATGGGACACAGTGGAGGGTGCAGTGTGGAGGAGGCAACCAGAGAGCGTCCACCTCCTAGACCTTCAACTCAAGAAACACAAGCCCAATTTCCTCTCACTCTACAAGAACCCGGTGAGATGCTGTCAGAAGCTAGGTTTCCAACCAATTGGCAAGATTTTTATGCAAATATTCAAAAATCTGCATAAAAAGAGTATGCACATTTCCTCAACAAAGATCTGTTTCCATCAAATCCCTCTCTGCGGGGTCGGAAGAAAGCGGATGTTTTCAGGGATACAGTATTTTCAACTTAACTTTCGTTTCCCCTGAACCGGATGTGGGGATTCCGCTCAAACCTCTTTTTATGCTTGTTACATTACCATCAAGTTGACATGTGGATAAAAGGCTGTGTGTAATGATGTAGTGCACATAAAAATAACTTTGGTTAAATTCCCATGTACCCAATAACAAAAACAACAAAAGTTTAATTGGTTTCCATCGCATTTTCAACTCTACTGATGGTTTTGATACAACGTATTTAGCATTATATAGAGAATTTGCCCACTCTGGTCTTGGCACATGCTCTCTAGCCAACAGCTTGCAAATACCGTGCGGGTATAGCCTACATGATGAGATTATTATGGACAAGAGAGCAAGATTATTTTTATTTGTCAAAAGGCAGCCAAGCGTCATTGATCATGTCACCAGAATAAGACCCTGGATATTTATTGGAAAGGAGCGTAAAGCGTATCACAGTGCACTTTCACCACCCTGTGATGCTCATCATAACTTATTTCATCTGTAGCCTAATAAACTGCATGCTTTCCCGAGTCGTAGTAGGAGGACCACAACATATTGCCTGTTTGCATGGACCTGCCAATCACCTCTGGGTAAGGATGACACCCTGGCTCTTGTCGCCCACCTTGAGACGTTGACAGTGGAAGCTGATGGCTCATTGGACAGCGTGAATCTGGCTCTCGTCATGGCACTGCTGTACTGTCTGGACGTCAGCTTCCTGGAGCAAGGACTCACGTGACTCCAAATGTACTTCTCGCGTGATTGTTATTTATATCAATATTTTCTCATAATTGTTTCCACCGCCATTTTTCGCATAGTTAATTTTACTGACACCAAGATCCCACCTTGACTAGCGTATTTTTTTTTCTTCGACATTTGGAAAGTTTACCAACAAATTTTCTGTTTCCATCAGGCCTGTTGTGACATTTACTCGCATAAAAGGTTGGATGGAAACGTGGTTACAGAGACGCCAATGAGTTTTACTCATCTGCAAGCCAAGCGGGGGTTGCTAAAGTTGATTTGCTTGATGTTTTCTCTTTTTGTGTTCTTTAGCCAAAGAGTGCAGAGCAGAGGGAGAAGGTGCGGAAAGCCAGCACAGAGGGCATTGCCATCCAGGGCCAGCAGGGGTCACGTCTCCTCCCCGAGCAGCTGCTTACAGAGGCCTTCATCTTGAGTGACCTCTTTGACATTGGAGAGCTGGCAGCCCTGGAGCTGCTGTTGGCAGGTAATATATACAGTGATGAGCACCTTACCAATGGAGATAAACACTGGCATGATGTTTGTTTCTAAATATGACTTATTTTTTTCAGGTGAGAACCAGCAGCCCCACTTTCCAGGTCTGAGTCGGGGGCTGGTTGCAGTGCTGCTGTACTGGGATGGAAAGCTCTGCGTGGCCAACTCCTTGCGCTCGCTCATCCAGTCCCGCCATGGCAAGACCTTCACCTTGGAATTAAGGTGCGATCTATTTCCCTGTCTACTTCCTACTTTAATATTGTTCAGACCAGTATTTTTTTGGTCTGCGCCTTGATGATTGAACAACAGATGACTATTTTCCTCTGCTCTCTGTTGACTTGGTCGTTTGTGTTCTGCCCCAGTGGGGAGCTGGTGGCCCTCACCACACGCTTCACAGATGAGCTGATGAGCCAGGGCCTGACGAGACGCCTACTGACGCTGGTGTCAGAGATCAATGTAACGCGGGAGTTTGAGCGCCTGCAGAAAGAGCGAGGCCTGGGCAACGAAAAACACAGGAAAGAGGTGAGGAAGCCCTTCTCAAAGGAATTGTGTCATGTACAGAAGAGGTTTGTCTTTCTTCCCTCACATGTTCACACATTGTCTTTCTCTGCCAGGTATCGGACCTCATCAAAGAGTGCCGACAGGCACTGGCAGATTGCCTGTTTGCATGGACCTGCCAATCACCTCTCGGTAAGGATGACACCCTGGCTCTTGTCGCCCACCTTGAGACGGTGACAGTGGAAGCTGATGGCTCATTGGACAGCGTGAATCTGGCTCTCGTCATGGCACTGCTGTACTGTCTGGACGTCAGCTTCCTGGAGCAAGGAACAGAAGATCGAGAAGGTTAGAATTGCCATGTATTCTGTTGCCGTGTTACCTGAACATGCTGCAACACAGAAATGTCAACCCTGAAATTGTGTAGACTACTTCTATGTAAATACTACACCAAAATGGTTTGTGTGTGTGTGTGTGTAAACCAGACCTCCTCCAGGCCCTGCCCCTGCTGACAGAGAAGCAGTACGTGTCTGCAGTACACAGTCGTCTGGTGGATGGGAGGCCCTGGAAGCTGCCTGGGCTGCAGGCTGTGTGTCGGCTGGCCTGGGCCCTGGCCCTGCATGCCCTCTCCCAGCTGCCCCAGGGCTCAGCCCTGGCAGAGTTTACAGAGGCAGATGAGGCACTGGCCGACCAGGCCCTGCTAGGAGGTGTCTTCCTCTTCATGACAGAGGGCATGCTGGGATGTGAGGGCTTCACTCATGATGAATTCTACACCCGCCGCCTCCATTCCCTCATCACTGACTTCCTGGCACTCATGCCCATGAAGGTTAGCAATGCCACCAGTTTTGCTTTGTGGCTGTGCATTGGTGTGTTTGAGTATGATAGGAATTTGAATATCGTGTAGTCCTCCATTTTTCAGGGTGAAGATATGTATTTCCTTTACGCAGAAGTGTGTATGTACAAGTTTCAAGGTGTGTGACATCTTGCAGGTGAAGCAGCTGCGTAACCGTGCTGACGAGGACGCCAGACTGGTCCACATGTCTCTGCAGATGGGCAGTGAGCCTCCGTCCTCCCTGAGGAAAGATCTGGACCACCTCATGATCCTGGTCAGCCTTCATTACCTCACCCTAAACACTCACTGTCACTAGTGGTTACATGGGGCTTTCTTATTGCTATATGCTGTGAAAGTGACTAGTCGTTTGCTAGCAATTTACATTGCAACATGACTCACTGGAGAGAAGGGGGGGGGGGGGGGGTAAAGAACAGCAAACATGACTGTTGCTTTCACAGAGTAGCATTGGCTAAGCATATTTGTCTGACTTCTTTCTGTGTGTTTGTAGATCGGAGAGTTCTATAGCAAGGACCCGTTTGGGCTGGAGCTGGCTCTGGAGTTCTGGTGCCACACTGAGTCCCTCCAGCACACCTCCCTCCAGGGCTCCTACCTGGGCATGGCCATGCAGAGGCCCCCACACAAACAGGTATGATCACCTTCCACATCCCCCTTCCTCCCTAGATTAAAAAGTAAGATAATTTATTCTCCAATGGGACCTTTTATAACAGCTTGTGTGCTGTGCCACAGGTGGTGCTGTCTAAATTTGTGCGTCAGATGGGGGACCTGCTGCCCCCCACCCTGTACATCCCTTACCTGCGCATGCTGAAGGGCCTGGCCAACGGCCCCCAGTGTGCCCACTACTGCTTCAGCCTGCTAAAGACCAACGGGGCCCCACACGGTAACTAAACACTCTCGCCTTCAAGGCCCTGTAGGAATCTGTAAAGATACAAAGCAATTGTCTAATGTTCTCACTAATGGAGTTCCGCAGGGCTTGGTACTAGGTCCTTTCTTGTTCACTAGATAAAGATAAATGCAGCCTTCATTCACTGATTTTTTTTTTTAAGGACACCACCAGATAATACATTGGGCTCTTGTTTGTTTAGGGGATAACATGCAGGTGACCGGCAGCCCTGTGTCCTGGGAGCACTTCTTCCACTCCCTCATGCTGTACCACGAGAACCTGCGCAGAGACCTGCCTAATGCTGATGCCACACACTATCGCCTCCCGCCAATAAGGGGCATCACACAGAGGGAGCTGGACGGCCTGACCTCTTTCCTGCAGCTGCTCTGCACCATCATTACCTGGGTAAGAAGTGGTTTTCTGAAGACTGATCTGAACAGACAATGAACACATAAAGCATGTTAAAAAAAACATGGGGGTCACACAGTCACAAGCAGGGATTGAAATTAAGCTTTCATTTGCCAAGGTGATATCTCATTTGACACTGTGTTTTTCAGAGTGAGAATGCCCGCCTGGCCTTGTGTGAGCACCCCCAGTGGACCCCGGCTGTGGTGATGCTGGGGCTGCTGCAGTGCAGTGTGCAGCCGGTCCTCAAGGGGGAGCTCCTGCTCTGCCTGGCTGCCTTTGGCAAGTCTCCGGAGATAGCTGCCTCCCTCTGGCAGTCACTGGAATACACTCAGGTAAGTCTGGTGTATAGTGAGGAGGAATGAAAATCTGTGAAAACACATGTCTCGTGCATAAGTATTGATAGTGCATCTGAGGTGTTGGTATTGTCTGACCTGCCAGGATCGCTTACAAAGTGCCAAACGCTCATGTTCTGGTCATTTCTATCCAGATTCTTCAGACAGTGCGGGCCCCTGGACAGAAACAAGCTGCTGGGATTGAGGTGAGATTTTGCCTGCGTACGTTTGTGTGTGGCACTGCGTACGTTGCTTGCTTGTACACATGTATCTGTTTGTAACCTTTCTCCTTGTCCCTCTCAGGTGGAGCTGAATGAGATTGAGTCGAGCTGTGAGGAGTATCCTCTGACCAGAGCCTTCTGTCAGCTCATCAGCACATTGGTCGAGAGCGCCCTGCCCGTCAACCTGGGGGCGGGGCTCCGTGCGCCAGGATTCCAGCCCTACCTGACCTTCCTGCGTGACGCCGTTTTCCTTCCCTTCCCCACCAGAGCCTATCGCCGTGCTGCTGAGAAGGTACGGGAATCTCTCCACAGTTGAGGTCCCTTGTTGGTGACATTAGATGGGAACTGCGTAAGACCGGTTTCTGTGGTTGAGGATCACATTTAGCTAGTGAAATTCATTACAACCCATGTCAGCACTTGCTGACATGGCATAGAAGTGTGTTTTGCTACTAATACTTACTTCAGGTTTGTCTCACTCTCCACCCCCTCTCTCCCACCACATATGCCCTCTATCAGTGGGAGGTAGCAGATGCTGTTCTGGAGGTCTTCCACAAGCTGCTGAGGGACTACGAGCCCCAGCCCTCAGACTTTGTCCAGGAAACAGTGGAGCTCCAGGGGGAGCAGGTGCTGGCCCACAAGCCCCCCGGCCACAGCCTCATGTTCCACCTGCTCAACGACTCGCCCACCCTCACCCTCTGCCTCAGCCTGCTGGAGGAGGGCGTGCGTCAGCTAGACACCTACTCCCTCTTCCCTGGTCAGTACACACACACACCTGTTAGAACTGCTTTTCTTTTGTTTTTACACTGTTGACTTCCCTGTTAGCATTGTACAAGGAGGGGGACATTTGGGTTTGAGTTAAGAACTGATCATATTTCCAGTATTTTCTCAGGTCACATTGTTGGGTGGCTCACATTTCCGGTATCTCTAGATGACATTTCTTTACATCCACTCATCACTATTGGTTCTGTGACTGTCCGACTTGCAGGTAAAAAGCAGCTGGAGTCTGCGGTGTTGCACTGCCTGTGTCTTCTGGACCTGGCCCTGCAGAAAGAGGTGGTGTTCATGGACCTGCTGAGGGAGAGCCAGGCCTCCCTCATCGTCTCCCCCCTGGAGCAGCTCCTGCAGGGCGTCAGCGCCCAGAGCCGCCGGGCTGACCACATCGTCAACATCGCCAGGTACTGGAACACTTATCTCACCAGGGACTACACACGAGGAGACTTTGTGCTAAATCTGGGACATATGCAGAAATGTTGACTTTGAAGTTGAAGTACATTGTCCCTGTCAAATGAAAACAATAGTTGAATTCCCTCTCTCTCTCTCTTGTCCCTGGCAAGGTACCTGTACCACAGCAGTTCCAACCCGGAGGCGGCCTTCCAGAGTGCTAAGATCCTGCAGAGGATCGCCCGCTACCCCAACATCCAGAACAGACTGGTGGGAGACTTCACACACGACCAGACTGTGAGTGACAAGCTGATGGCTGGCTTCGTGGAGTGTCTGGACAACGAGGGGGCTGAGGAGGGACTAGAGAAAGGAGACGGTGAGTCACACTCTCCTTCTATCAACAATGTTTATCTCTGAGTGTGAAAGATGTCCAACCTGCCCATCAAAGACCGACTGCCCCTGAAAAGCACCTTCTCGTTTTAAAAACAGCCTTTGTTGCATCGATACGAGTCCGAAACATTCATTCTAATGTTAATTGACTACACTGTGTAAGTAGGATAATTTTGGTCATAAAGTCAGTCTGGTCCAAAACTTAAGATTTGTGAGATGATTATAGGAATAAATTGTATATCACAGAACGAAGGGTGCCGTAACAGTTTTCCTTGGGTTTATTTCAATCCTGCCCACAACTGGCAGCACCCAAGTAATCATCAATTTGGAGCCCAGCTGCACATGACTCAATCGTAATGCCTATTGGCTACTTGGTTTGACATTCGACATCCCTATGGGGATAGTTAGGGACCATCAGTAAATTACACCATTTACATGGGACAATATATTTCAATATAAGTCCATAGCTCCAAATTTCAATGACTAAACCTCAAACTATAGAAATGATAGAAATTCATATACAAATATTGAAAGCATTTTATGTGACAACCGAAAGATGCAGCATGAAAATATTGTTCCATTTACATTGTGTAATTTATTGCCTGGCCCCAGTGATAGGCTATCCAATGGCAATTTTGCCACGGTTGCACAATAGCTAATTGGTGAAAGAAGTTGGCTAGCCTAGACGACTTCAAGACACGACTTAGTCTAACCAGGTCACCTAGAAGGGTGAGTGACTAAAGGCGTCCCCATCCGAAACAGTATTGAACAGTATGTCTTATGACATTTTGGTCTTCGGTAAGGGTTTTTTCGGCTGTTCGTGCACAATTTTTTCTTTTTTTTCTTGAGACAAGCTGAAGTTTGGTAGCCGAAGTCTGCGCCCCTTTGTCGGTGATTGGTCAACCGCAGGGATTCTTCAATGAAGCGCTTGTTGTCATTCAACAAGCGATTTAATGGTCTTCATGCGCAATTTTACATCTAAGTGAAAAAATTTGCGACTAAGGTCACCTCGGCAAAATGATATTTATTGAGTTCGATTAATTCGGACTATTTTGAGGAAGTGTATACTGGCTACGGCGTCTCTAGATGGACAAACCGTACTATTGCCGAAAGTCTTTTGAGGGAGTATGTGCGCACACTCGTTCGGTTTAGCTGGGCGCCAGCCAAACCGAAGAACGTGGAAGACTTAACTGTGTACTGTTTTGGCAGAGGGAATTTACAAACGCTTGTCATGTGTGAACATGACAACATTTGGCTTCAGTCATGGCCGCTGCATTTCTAAACGACCAAGCCCATTCAGTCACTTTGCTCAGCACATCTGTTCAGTCACTCCAATTCACCACCTCTCCTCTCTCTCTCTGCCCCCCAGACTCTGAGCCAGCGAAGAAGGAAGCGAGGATCCGCCACGAGACCCAGATCCACATCCTGAACCTGCTGATCACCTCCCTGGAACTGAAGACCCCCAACCTGGCTCTCTACCTGCTGGGCTACGAGGTCAAGAAGCCCATCAACTCCACCAACCTGCAGGACGCAGGTCGGTAGAAAAAAAGTTTTTGCAACGAAAAAAAGAAAAATTGAAACTAGAGTTTGTTCAGGTAGTCCCTCATCGTTTCAGTTTATTTTCTTCTGTTTGGTACGACCCCGGCTTTCATGACTCCACCAGCTTACCGTTGTGAAATCTTCTCTGTGTATCAGGTGTGCTGGGGTGCCCACGGAGCTGCCTGCATGCCATCCTGAGTCTGCTGCAGAGAGGCAGTGAGAGACGCTCGGGACCCGTGCTCACCAGCCAGGCCCCACACCTGGCTGAGCTCTGTTACCAGGTGATCTACCAGCTGTGTGTGTGCTCGGACACGTCAGGACCCACCATGCGCTACCTGAGGACCAGCCAGGACTTCCTGTTCACCCACCTGCAGCACCTGCCCTTCATCCTGCCAGGTGAGCTCCTCACTGGCATCTCAATACACTTCCTATCCTGGTCTCCTCTCCTTCATCTGCACTGAATCTGAAAAACAGGATAGGTGGAAGTATTACGGCAGATGCCAACCAGGGCATTTGTACACCTACAAAGACTCAGTCATCCTTCTTAACTGAGCCGACAGAGAGGAAGGCGACTACTTGGGGTGTCACACTCTTCTCTCTAACCTGTGTCCCTTCCTCTACCCTCCCAGGTGATGAGATCTCCGCCCTGTCCCAGATGTCCTGGCTCATGAAGACAGCGGCCATCGAACTCCGAGTAACATCACTCAACCGCCAGCGCTCACACACCCAGCGCCTCCTCAACCTGCTGCTGGATGACCAGCCTCGCACTCAGCACGCAGGTAACCACTACGACACACACACACACTGTAGAACTTGCATTCTTTGGGATGAGTTGTTGTTCATTGATGTAAATGGGATATGAGTGGAAAAGCAGAAGGCATGACAGTTGATCTGTTTCTTTAATCAGCGGATGGGGAGACCGGCATGGAGGAGAGCAGATCTGTCAGTGGATTCCTGCACTTTGACACCGTCTCCAAAGGTTAGTTCTAGTTCTTCACACCAACGTATCCAACTGTGAACCATATACAATCTGTCACTATAGGCCCTTTTGTATTGTGTTGTAAGTTGCGGAAGTCAAGAGCTGGTCTTGTTTAGCTGGTTGTACCGTATCATTTTATGACGTACTCATCCTCTGTCCATGTGTGATGACATCATCAGTGCGTAGGAAGCTCCTCAGCGTGCTGGATGCCATTAACTTCAGCCAGGATGTGCCAGAGCTGCTGCAGCTGGACTTTTTTGAGCGCACTCAGATCGAGCAGGTCATCGCCAACTGCGAGCACGTCAACGAGCACGGACACACCGTCTGCAACGTCAAGGTGGGCCTGGCTTTCAGTTTGCGTATGTAAACACAACCTTGTTTTCAATGCATTTTTGTTACTATGTCATTTTTCTAATGATGTCGTCATCTCCACAGTTACTCCATCGAGTCCTGGTAGCGGAGGTCAACGCCCTTCAGGGGATGGCAGCCATTGGACAGAGGCCACTGTTGATGGAGGTGAGTGCTGGCAGTATGATTTAGAGCAGGGAATTTTGAACTGGGGTCCGCGGTACTGCAGTGGGTCTGTGTTCTTTAGTTATTTTTAAAAAAATATTTAGGATTTTTTTTCTGAAAATGAATAATTTGATGAATATCACAAGCTGCAGCAGAATATTATCGTGGATACTATTTTTGTCGCTGTGTCTACTATGAAGAAAGTCTGAGGTAGTTTCACGAGCCAATGCTAACTATCGTTAGCACAATCAATCAAATTGATTTATAAAGCCCTTTTCTCACCAACAGAAACCTAGCCTAAAACACCAAAGAGCAAGCAATGCAGATGTAGAAGCACAGTGGCTGGGGAGGTGGGAAGGACAATAAAGAGAACTAAAAAATAAAATTTAAAAAACGATAGTCTATTGATTTTGATATGTTTGAGCAGAGGAACACAGGATTAGCCATGGCAAAATGCATAGGCTTTCAGGAAATTAGCTTTAAAAATGCTACATTTTCTCTCGGTTCAATGGAAAAATGTATAACATTGCAGAAAATTGGTTTAACAACAGCAACATTTTCTCTATGCCTCCAAGATACCTTCCTAGCTAATATACTATGTTAGTTTACACTTCCAATAATTGGTGGGGTGGTCAAAATAATGAAACAAATCTATTCATTTGAAAAATTTGACTAATACTATTTGCTATTATTCACAATGATAAAACGTGATATTACATTTTTGCTAACATGTGGTGGGTCACTGGACATGAAAGGTTAAAACCCCTTATTCAGAGTATAGTAGTATGGTCTTTTCCTTGCAAAATGATGCTCAGGAGACTGTTCAGGAGTGTGAAGCGTTACAGAACATTAAAGAAACATTTTGACTGTTTCACCTAACTGAACAAACCCTTGATTTGTGCGCACACTCCCCAGGAGGTGAACTCCATCCTGCAGCAGGTGGTGGAGCGGAATCGTGTGCGTCGGAGCCTGAGTGCCAAGCGCCATGCGCTGCAGTCGTGGAGAGGTCTGGTGGAGACCCTGCTCACCGCCTGCCCTGCAGACCTCATCCCTGCAGACGACAGACAGATCATAATCAGGGACCTGCTGCTGGACCTGCACGACAAGGTGTGTGTTTGTGGACGTGTTTAACTATACTTGTGGGGACCAGAAGAATAGTGAACGTACAAAATTTGACCAACTGGGGACATAGAGGGTTTAGGGTTAGAATTAGGTTTATGGTTAGGAGCTAGTGTTAAGGTTAGGTCTTTGGGTTAGGTTTATGGTTAGGGGAGATAAGATTTTGAATGGGACTGAATTGTGTCCCCACAAGGTTAGTTATACAAGACTGTGTGTGTGTGTGGGAGAGATTGTGTATGTGTTTGAGTGTGTGTATGACAACTCTGTGAAATGGTCTAAGTTCTCCTGTCTCTACCAGGTGTTGTCAGAAGACTCCGCAGGAGAGCTGATGCCCATAGTAGCCGGGGCTGTGTTCACCCTCACCGCCCACCTCAGCCAATCGGTGCTGTCGGAGCAGCAGCAGGGGGCGGGGCTGGAGGGAGGCTCGTCGTCGGGCTTCGCCTCCATCGCTAACTCTGCTCTGCACCTGATCCTGAGGAAGCTGCTTGACTTCATCCTCTGTACGGGTGGTGGATTCCAGCGTCTGCGTGCACACCTGTACGGCGCTCTGCTCTACTATCTGCAGATTGCCCAGAAACCTGAGGAGCCAGATACACTGCAGCAAGGTATTGTTGAGCTACATTATTGCTGGGAAGACGCAAAAAAACTTGGGAGAATTATGGACGCAACTTTAGGACGCTATGTAGTAGTGTGTATTTTCTCTGGTCATTGTTTGCAAACCTTAGTTTAGTTTATTTGACCATTTTTTAAAAACAAGCACACAACTGTAAAAAGACTTTCATGTAGATGAGTAGAATCATTGACGATTAAACACAGTAAAGTCTAGGAATTTACATTGTGGTTGTCTTGTGGCAGGTAGCCTAGTGGTTAGAGCATTGGGCCAGTTACCGAAAGGTCGCTGGTTCAAATCCCTGACCCAACAAGGTGAAAAATCTGTTTGCCCTTAAGCAAGGAACTTAACTTAGCTCCTGTAAGTCTCTCTTGATAAGAGCATCTGCTAAATGGCTAAAATGTCAATGTGACAAGATGGCTTGGCAACACAGTTGGACATCGTATGGCATCGAAGGGAGATATAGATAGATATCTCAAAATCAAATAAATACCTCAAATTTGTATTATTGAGGTATATATCGAAGGGGACATAATATGATCATACAGTTTCTAAAGTAGCAATCTGTTTCATGTTATTTATCACCGGATTTACTTAACAAAGGCACATCTCAGTAGGTGGTTCAGGTAAATCATGACATGGCACAAGTGGGCCTTCCCTCTTTTGTTTTCTATTCCTCCTCTATTGTTCCTCAATCAACGGGGGAGGCCAATGACATCACGACTTCCTTCTTTTTAAAGCTGCCTAGAGAGGCTATTGTTTTTATTGGCAGAGGCAGCTCATTCCATTCGGAGGCTCCAGTATACAAGAATGTACCTTTCCCAGCATTACTCCTGACCCTGTATAAGCAGACATTAGCAACACCTGATCTGGTGTTGTGGTTGTGTGCATCTCTAACATGGGGAAAGTAATCAGTCAGATATCTGGGCGCAGAATCATAAATAATCCTGGACACCCTAGCCTCAACAGGCAGCCTGTTGAGTTCCTGAAAGCAGCACCTGCCTATGTGAGTACGTGGACTCGCCTTCAATACTACCCTGATCAGCTTATTCTGGGCTATCTGGAGCTCCCCCTTCAGAAGCTTAGATAAGCCCCCAACACATACAACTACTAGCGTAGTCAAAATGACATTGAATGAGGGCAGTGGCTAGCATTCTCATGGACACAGTGAACCATTTACCTCACACTTATAAAAGCAAGAAGATTGACCTGTGGTTAATGCGGGAAGAGATTTCAGACCCCAAACAAACTAAAGATGCATATCTTTGTCATCTTTCCCTCCCTCTCTCCAGCGGGGAAGTCTATGTGGGAGCGTCTGACTGCTCCTGAGGATGGTTTCTCCAAGCTGCAGAGGGAGAACCTGGCCATCATCGAGAGCTACGGCACAGCCCTCATGGAGGTGGTGTGCAGGGACGCTTGCGACGGCCATGAGATCGGCAGGGTATGAAATCCGACACACACACACACACACACACACTCATTAACAATCAATCCGATATGCAATACTGTATTTTGAACTCCAGCCTGCCTGTCTGACTTCCTCTCCCTCTGCTTCTCTCTTTGTCAGATGCTTGCCCTGGCCGTGCTGGACCGGATCCTGTCCATAGACCGTCAGAGCCAGTGGCTACTGTACGTGTGTAACAGTGGTTACCTGCGTGTGTTGGTAGAGAGCCTGAGGCAAGACGATACAGCCCTGCAGACCCTGCTCAGCCCCCAGCCCCCGCTGCTCAAACCTCTCTACATCTACGAGAGCAAGATGGTGAGAAAGGGAAGGGAGCGCACAAACACTAACCTTAAAGGTTACAGCACTCACTGCTCCAAAACTTTTACATCTACGTGTGAGATAGAAAGGGTTTATATTCATACACTCACCCACCCTCAAAAGGGAGTGTGTACACACACACACACTAAATTACCCACTGTTCTTTGTTTGTCTGTTAGGCCCTGTTGACGCGAGTGGCTAAGACAGGCCAGGGGGCCGTGGAGCTGCTGCGCTGTGGTCTGGTGTCTCAGCTGGTGGAGTGTCAGGTGTTTGACATGGTGCCTGACAGTGACTCACACAGGTAAGGAGGGGATGAAGAAGTAGAGAGTGAGACTGCTGGAAAGAGGGATAGAGAGAGTGAGGTTGTTCTTTGTGGTCACTCCCAAAGTAATTTTTTCCTTAGCCATCACATACATTGCATTCTGAAAGTATTCAGACCCCTTTACTTTTTCTAGGTTTTGTTACATTACAGCCTTATTCTAAAATGTATTTTTTTCAAAAAATCTCAATCTACACACAATACCCCATAATGACAAAGCAAAAACTGGATTTTAGAAATGTTTGCAAATGTATAAGAAACTTAAATCACATTTACATAAGACGCTACAAGCTTGGCACACCTGTATTTGGGAAATTTCTCCCATTCTTCACTGTAGATCCTCTCAAGCTCTGTTCAGTTGGATGAGGAGCGTCACTTCACAGCTATTTTCAGGCCTCTCCAGAGCTCTTCGACCGGGTTTAAGTCCGGGCTCTGGCTGGGCCACTCAAGGACATCCAGAGACTTGTCCCGAAACCACTCCTGCGTTGTCTTGGCTGTGTGCTTAGGGTCGTTGTCCTGTTGGAAGGTGAACCTTCAACCCAGTCTGGGGTCCTGAGCTCTCTGGAGTGGGTTTTTTATCACAGATCTCTCTGTACTTTGCTCCCGTTCATCTTTGTCTCGATCCTGACTAGTCTCCCAGTCTCTGCTGCTGAAAAACACCCCAACAGCATGATGCTGCCACCACCATGCTTCTTCGTATGGATGGTGCCAGGTTTCCTCCAGACGTGACGCTTGGCATTCAGGCCAAAGAGTTCAATCTTGGTTTCATCAGACCAGAGAATCTTGTTTCTCATAGTCTGAGAGTCCTTCTTTAGGTGCCTGTCATGCCGTCTGGCCACTCCACCATAAAGGCCTGATTGGTGGAGTGCTGCAGAGATGTTTGTCTTTCTGGAAGGTTCTCCCATCTCCACAGAGGAGCTCTGTCAGTGACCATCGGGTTCTTGGTCACCTCCCTGACCAAGGCCCTTCTCCCCCGATTGCACAGTTTGGCCGGGCGGCCAGCTCTAGGAAACGTCTTAAGAAGAACTGTGTTCTTGGGGACCTTCAATGCTGCAGACATTTTTTGCTGCCCTTCCCCAGATCTGTGCCCCGACACAATCCCGTCTCAGAGCTCTACGGACAATTCCTTCAACCTCATGGCTTGGTTTTTGCTCTGACATCCATTGTCAACTATGGGACCTTTTTATATAGGCAGTTGTGTGCCTTTCCAAATTATGTCCAATCAATTGAATTGACCAGAGGTGGACTCCATTCAAGTTGTAGAAACATCTCAAAGATGATCAATGGAAACAGGATGCACCTGAGCTCAATTTTGAATCTCATAGCAAATACTTATGTTAAATAAGATATTTCAGTTTTTTTTTTTTAATAAATTTGCAAACGTGTCTAAACAGTTTTTGCTTTGTTATTATTGGGTATTAGATTGATTTAAAATGTATAAGTCTAATGTAACAAAGTAAAAAAAGGGAAGAGGTCTGACTACATTCCGAATGCTCTGTGTGTATCCTTATTGATTTAACTGAATCGTGGTATAAATCTGAGTTGTCATATTTTACCCGTTCCCTGTGTGTCTCTAGGGTGTTTGGTCAGAGGGACCCTTCAGGGTTCATCCCCAGCCCTCTGGACCGCTACAGACAGATCCTACTGCCTGCTCTCAGGTTGTTCCAGGTCATCCTCACGTCCACCACCACACACCACCAGCAGGGGGCAACACAGGTCCTCCAGTGGCTGATCGTCCATGCCGACACCATCCAGGGGCTGCTGCGCTGTCAGGAGCTCAGTATGGGAGCGCTGCAGGAACTCTCCCTGCTCACAGGCATCATCAGCAAGACTGCCCTGCCAGGTACATATACAGCCACACCAGGGACAGTCACACCACTAGCTGGGGCACACCCGGGTTCGGGACTAATGTGATATTATGGTGCCGGTTTTGTGATTGTGTGTGTGTAGGAGCTCTTGAGGGACAGGACGTGAACAGTGCAGCTCTGCCGGAGTTCCAGGGTCACATCAGCAGATTTCAGGTAGATACTGGCATGATACGAACACCCTGCCTCACGCTCCTGTGTCTCTTTTCAGGAGCTTCAGTCACAGCGTCAGTAGCTGGACATTTAGTCCTGATAGGTTACTCAATCCAATCAGGTATTCTGTGATGTGTAACAACATGCCTCTCCCCTAGCGTCAGTGTCTGTCTCTGCTGGGCCGTCTGGCGGGGAGCGAGAGGGAGCGACTCCTGAAGCAGGCAGAGATTGCAGCCCCGGGGGACCCTGCCGAGCGACGGGAGGAGATGGAGGTGGCCATGCAACAGGTACGATAGAGGAATGGTAAAAAGAAAATCAATGTAGCCCGTTTCCGGATCTGTTTGTTTCGTCTTTCCAACTCCTATTGTAACAATGACAGTGTTTTTATTGTTGTTGTCCCCAGGTGTGTGCTAACATCATGGAGTACTGCCAGACCCTGCTACTGCAGAGCTCAGCCCAGGCCCAGTTCAGCATCTGTCTCTTCAGCCCCTCGGTCAACGAACCAGCCAGCCGAGACGGCCACACAGGTTAGACTTTCTTCCGCTACGCTGCGTGTCCTAATAATTTGGTGGCTGGTTATATTTGTCCTATTTCATTGGAATTGTGTTTTTTTTTTGCTTATCCCAACCTTCCCTCTTGAGACACCTACAGCCAGAGTATGTGTGTGGGATAGAAATCCTAACCTGCTTCACACCTATCTGTTCCTGGAGAGCTACCCTCCTGTAGGTTTTTGTTCCAACCCCAGTTGTAACTAACCTGATTCCGTTTTATAAACCAGCCAATGATACAAATCAGGCGCACTAGATGATGGTTGGAGTGACAACCTACAGGATGGTAGTGCTCCAGGAACAGGGTTGGAGAGCCTTGACTTACACATTGCGCGCGCACACACACCCACCCACATGTTCCTCTCAATCTCCCCGTCTGTGAATGACTAAAATCCTCTCCTGCCCTGCCTCAGACCTGGCCCTGCCATCAGCCCTGTACTCTCGTGTGCCCAGCCTGGGTCTGGTTCTCTTCCTGCTGAAGAACAGCGCTGCGGACTTCTTCCGCTTCCACCAGAGCCATAGACAAGCCCTGGGCAAGCTGCAGAGCCTGGAGCAGCTGCCCCCAGAAGAGCTCAAGGAGGTAACACACACACTCGACCTCTTGACAAGGTGATGTATAAAGTGCCTCAGCCCTAACCCATCTCTCTGTCCTGTGTGTAGCTGTGTGCGGCCCTGGTGTCTGGTACTGGTGGAGTAGAGAAGATCTCCTCTGTTCAGCGGAGCCTCTTGGCCAAGAGACGCCTGGTCCAGCTCATCAACAACAGAGCAAAGCTGCTGGCCCTCTGCTCCTGTATCCTACTATATTAAATTGAACCAGACCAGATTAAACCAGATTTTAGCCAGATTAAATTACACTTAGCTACCCCCAGACCAGACTGCTGTGCAGGAGTTAGGTAAAGGGACTGAGCTAATGGTTTATGGTTAATCTCAGGGTGGTTTTGATTTAGAGACAGGGGTGTCGAACAAGCCCGTTCAATCTGGCCCACGGGTGGTTTGAGTTAAACAAAAAAAGATATGAATTAATTTATATATTTTTGTGGGAAAATGATCTAAATTGTAATGCCTAAAACCAAATGGAAACTGTAGAAGTTCTAATGGACCTAGATTTCTAGTCTTTTCACAAGCTAGATAGTCAGAAAGCATCACATTCCAAAAGTGAGGGATAGACCATTTAAAATATTTTTAAGTGTGGCCCTCCCGACCTCTGAAGACCGGATGTGACCCGTGGTAGAAAAATGTTTGATGCAATTCCCTGAGCTGTAGCTGCATTCATGTAAATGGACCATTTCTTTGAAAATGCCATCATAAGTGGTGAGCATGAGAAATGCCTTGACTTAACCACACCTCAGATGTGATTGAGACCTGCCTGTTTGTGATGTGGCGCCACCTGGAGTACTACCTGTTGTACTGCACCCCCACTGACCCCAAAGACTCCCTAATGCCTGGCGCCAGCGCCTACAGATCACGCTTGACTGACGGTGAAGCTCTAAACTGG
Organism: Oncorhynchus mykiss; assembly: GCF_013265735.2. Taxonomy (NCBI): domain Eukaryota; kingdom Metazoa; phylum Chordata; class Actinopteri; order Salmoniformes; family Salmonidae; genus Oncorhynchus; species Oncorhynchus mykiss. Next base: position 44,029,592 of record NC_048565.1, on the reverse strand, counting down.
CTCAATTAACCCTCTGAGGTGGATTGAGATTGGTCCCCTAGGGATAGCAGACATGTTTGGATTATTTTGGGGGGGGATTATTTTCTTTTTTTTTACCTCCCAAAATCTGAACCTTCTTTCATCTATATCATGACAAATGATGGGTAGCCTTTTTCCTGGTTGTGTTGATCACATCCCTTCTTACGGGTGTTGCTTCTCCTGTGTTCCCCAGACTCGTTTGGACGTGCCCTGGGCCTGTCCCGAGTCAGCCAGCAAGACCTGGAACAGGTGAGTTACTTTATCTGGACTATGCTAACAGTGGGGGAGAAACATGTTTGTAAATAATCTGTACGTATGCCCCTTGAAACGTTGCGGTCCTCCAACTGTGCCATAAAGGGCGGAGCGTGACAGGGCCTATGTCTACACCGAGTACCTAGAACAATGGGTGATTGAGAGCACCGATTTTAGGAAAAATATGTACAGGTGACGATGCATGTATAGGAATTAGTGAGTGTGTTTTCAGCTTGAGTGGCAGACACTTTTGCAAGTCTCTCGTGAGTTAGTTCCCAATAAGACTGACTCCTCTCCTCTGTCGTCATCTACAGCTGCAGAGTGACATGGGGGCAGGCTTCGGAGAGGCTCTACAGAGGAAGTTGCTGGAGGTGGAGGGGCTATACAGCCAGGTCCGCTCCCGATACACCTTCATCCAGGCCCTGGTACGCAGGATCCGAGGCCTGCTCCGCCAGCCCAAGAGCTGAGACACTCAATGGCCCATACATACAACAGACCTTTACAAAAACACACATGAAATGTTAAATGAAAGATTTTTTTGGCTTGATCATAGCTTTTGGTGATATGGATTTTTTTTTTTCTATTGTGAAATTAAAATACTTTTCTAAAATGTAATGATTTACCAACTAATTATTGGTTTGTTTCCTCTTTTGTAATGGGACTCATGATCAGAGAAAGAAGGAAAGAGAACCAAAACTGTCATAGTGAAAGTAGGATCATATTCACAAAGCAACCAGTGACATACTTCCGTAATACTTAATCTTGTTTTATTTTCTTACAAGGTACACTTTATATAAGATGGTAAAGTGCGTAGATTCTCAAACCTTAGGGAGGGGGGGAATCGGGAGAGTGAACAAACAATCTGGTTTTACATTCAGATCTTAAGACAGGATTGGTGTGCTCTTCTGCATTCTGTGAGTACGGAGAGAATGGTATTGGAGAGGTGCATTGTACAGGGGATAGGAACAGTAGAACATGTATGAACACAGGTTATAGGCACATTAGCCTATTCCATTCAACACTTAATTCTGCAGTCCTAGATTAGTCACACTCAATTTGAATGAGGGACAACACCTTAGTGAATTAGTTCGTTGACATGGCTGAATGGGACAGAACACATGGCAATTTGAGGGCTAACTTTTTTTGTGCTACTTTCCTTAAACCATCATGCACATATTCTATGAATTACTTTTTAAATACATGTTTAAAAAAAAAAAAAAAGTACATTTCTTTCCCCACCTGGTCATTGTGTTTACTTCTGATTGTGCTGCTTTGTGGGGTGATGTCCCCATGTAAGACAAGATCTGGGTCCTTAGTAGTCTAGTCATCCCTGTTGGTAAGCTACAAAGAACCCCACTATGTATATTATACATGTCTACAACGGGGCTGTGGGGCTAGGTCATTAAAGCTGTACAACCATTCACTCATCCTCAATGCTGCCATATGGCAGCGTGTCTGTCTTCATACTAAAGGTCTACAGGATTAGAGTAAAGGCGCTAATGACTGACAAATTGTCAATCACAGCAGTAGTGACACTTTTCTACACATTACTCTGACCAGGATGTGGTTCCTTTAGAGGTCACTGACTTGGGAGAAGTTTGTGGATTCTCCTGGATTCCAAGGTGAAGGTTGGGACAGTTGCAGCAGAGTACCCATAATGCATTGCCTGGCTGGAAAGGCTATCCCTCAGCGGGTTTGGATTGAAGCCTGTTCGTTCGGGATGGGTGAGTACTTCTGCATCCTTTCCATTAGTTTATGGGGTTACAGCAATTGAAAAGTATAGAGTGATCCTCTCGATTGCTATTCTGACTAATAGGTCTTTCTGGGACCTTGACCCAGGTACAAGAGGAACTCTGTTAGATGGATTCTATTCTTGCCAGTAGAACATGGCTCCTGGCTACTGTGATGTGAAACTATGAGTGGAGAAGTGAGGACTGAACTTTCCCAGTGATACTATCCTAGGACAGGACCCTTTACTTTGAACCACTGTTCGTATGTTAGGTTTTTCGATCAAAAACACTGCTCAAACTTTGATATCAAAACATATTGAGAGCATTGGTTCTTTGTACATGAAAATGGAGTGACACTATATACAGGGCTAATTCATAATAGATAGTGTAGTTCTAACCAGTCCCTCTTGATTCACATCGGCAGACCCACATCTATGAAGATGGAGGAGGTCTGTTAAGCCTGCAGGCCTCCCCAGTGAGGGCTGAGCAGGGACGGTAGAGACACCCCACTACCTAATTTTATCTGATCGAGGCTGGGCCACTCTGGTCTACTTATTGCCCCCTGTTTCGTGGAGGTGGTGACACAGGGCGAGACATCTCACTGACTAATTTATTCTGGTCATGGTTGGGCGAGCGGGAGGGGACAATAAGTAGACAAGAACCAGCTGTTCCCTCTGACGTGAGCATGACAGACAGGAACCTTTAAACGGCTTGAGTAAACTATTTACTATTTTGGGACCTTGGGGTACTCAGAGTGCAAGATACCCCAGGTAGGTTGCCCTGAACAGGGGGAAGTAGAGACCGTTCTGAGGTCCATTCCCCCCTGCTCCGCTCTAGTGATGATTGGACTGGATTGTGTTCTTCCCATTCCAGCACAGCTCTGGTGGTGTTGGAGCCAAGTCCTCGCTTAAGATTTGTAGAATCCACTCTGGGGAGGAGAGGCAGCTTATCCAGCACTGAGTTTGCACATTTGTCTTGTGTGTGTCCATGAAGGTAGCATGGGAGTGTGTGTGTGTGCATACATGCACATACGTCTCTGGTGGCCCTCAGCTGTTAAATGCCACACCACACAGTTAGGTGCTGTCTGAGCTTGTCTCTTGGGTGTCCGTGGCGTTGGCAGTGGCATCGTTGGGCATCTGCGACTCTGGCACCTCCCCAGTCACAGCCACCCGGATCACCTTGAGCCAGCGCTGTTTCAGCTCTTCGCTTTCGGCCACGAAGCTGTGGACAGACTTGGACTGGGACAGACGGAAGCTGGCTGGAGGGTCGGCAGGCCGGGGGCTGTCCTCCACAGAGTAGCCCAGCAGAGGGATAGAGGACTGGGCCTTCACATCCTGAGAGAGGGGAGGAGATGGAAAAGGTAGAGATCATTTATATCTTAACATGGGCCAGGAGTTTTCCCTGGTCAGATCAAAGAGTGAGGGGGAAAAACTCCAGGAACCATTCATAACACCCCGTGCTTCACAGTGGTAGAGCATGTTGCTGTGATTGACAGTATCCAGATGACGTGGCTGACCTGTGGGGCTCCGTAGAGGTAGAGAACCAATGCCTCCTTCTCTGGGATGACGCACCACACCTTCCCCCAGGGCTTGTTCTTCTCACAGTGCTGCAGGAAGCCACAAATGATACTGCTTCCGGAGAACTGAGCCGCCTCGATCTGGGGACAGAGGAGTACAGTTTAGACACAGAAGATATGGGGTGACAGGTAGCCGAGTGGTTAGAGCATTGGACTAGTAACCGAAAGGTTGCAAGATCAAATCCCCGAGCTGACAAGGTACAAAACTGTTGTTCTGCCCCTGAACAAGGCAGTGTTCCTAGTCCGTCATTGAAAGTAAGAATTTGTTCTTAACTGACTTGCCTAGTTAAATAAAGATAAAATATGCAGTTGTGCATGTGTTTCTCTTTTCCCCTTACCTCCAGAATGCCCTTCTTCTTGCCCTCGGCCTTCTCCTCTCCAGTCAGGATGGAGTAGCAGTCCTTACACACCTTGTTAATCTTGTTGCTGTCGTACTCCAGGGCCACTTTATTGTCTGAGCACTTCCAACACACAACCTGATACAGGGACAGAAGACACATCAGTCTAATCCGGAATGAACCACAGTGTAAACTAGCCAAACAGCCAGCCGTCAAATGGGTGGAGTATAGCATTTAGTATAAGCACGTTATAATGGGTGCTGAGGGAGAGAGAGAAGGGGGGTCAAACGGACACTTCTCACTCACATATCCGCAGGCGCGACAGTGATGTCTCCGTCGTGTCAACGCATTGAAGGGCTCTTTACACTTCATACACATTGTCACCTCCTTGTCCCGAATCCAGCGAGGAGCACGTTTCCCCAGCTCTGCCGTCTAGATGACAACACATACAAACACATGTAGCTCAGACACGAGAAGGTCATTGGTACAGATACAGTACACAGGACCTAGTGATAGAGGAGTAAGAGGTCAGAGGTCATGTTCATTGTGGTGGCACTCACTGACACTTCCTCCACGTCTTTGGAGGCGGACTTGAACGTCTCGTTCTTCTGATGGAAGATCTCAATGGTTTCCTGGAAAGCCTGCAGGCCACAGAGACAGGTCAGTAATACACACCCAAATGTACTGAACATACAGAAAATATAACTAACTATAAGATAGTGTAAACCAACAAGAATGTGATTATGTACCTTTATCCAGTTGTCCTTGTCTTGTTCGGAGCTGAAAAATACAATGAAAAACAACAACAGTAGTGAGCTATTTTGTCAGTTGTGGGATTGTGGTGTACCTGTTATGTGAGCTGTGGTTTGGGGTAACCACAATGACTCCAATCTATAGAATGTTATGTTACACTACTGTTTATCATGAGCTGTAGTAGTGCACTTATCATACACTAAGCCCCCATAGGGTTTGCATAGAATTTGGGTGGTACAGTTATCCATATTGTTAGCAATAGGCCGTGGGACTGTAGTATACAGTTAACAGCTATTTTGAGAATCATGGCTGTAAAGAGTTTTCATACAAATGGCCATTGGGTGGAGTAGAACACTTATCTTGAGAACAATAGCAGTTATCCATTAATGGCTCTGTAGGGTGTATTAAGGGTGTAGTATGGGGTGGATTGAGATCTTGCCTGGCTTGCAGCTCCAGAGTCCTCTCCTTGCCAGACACCTGGAAGGTGTGAGGGTAGTCTTCGTTGATGGTCTCCAGCACCTTCATGCCCTCGATGCCGATGCGGGTGCGCACCGTGTACTTGGCCCCTCCCAGGCTGAATTTGGGCACGCAGTACAACAGCATGTTGTTGAACTGAGGGGGAAACAAAGAAACACCTGTGATTAATGCTTCTTTTGCTAATATATTGCCTCAGACTTGGCTGAGATTACAGATACAGTGAAATGTGTGTATGTGTATGTTTGTGTGAGTTTCTCACCAGGAAGAGGTATCTCTCCATAGCCGAGGTGTTCCTGGCAGCCAGCTTCAGGATGTGTCCCTCCTTGATGAACTCATTGGAGGCGTTGACAATGTCCTCCTCCTCCCCCAGCATCTCATAGATCTCCAGCAGCTTCTTCAGATTCTCCTGAGAAGGGAAGGGGTTCAAAATGCTTGGTTGGGTTCAAGCACTAGCCAAAAAAAGTGTCTCAGAGTAGGAGTGTTGATCTAGTATCAGGCCCCCCCCCCTGTCCATGTAGTCTTATTCATTAAAATCTTAAAGGAAAAACTGATCCCAGATCAGCACTCCTATTCTGACAAGCTTTTTGAATATGGGTACTGATTTTATTTCAGATTATAAGAGTGGTGTGCTATCAGTGGGATTGTACTTACAGATTTTCGAATGGCACTGTTGGAGTGTGTGGCTGCCATGGCGATGATGTCCAATGACTCTGAGAAACAAGGGATGATTCATTTGGACCTTCCTAATAAAAAATGTTCTACAATTGTGAACAACAGATTTGTTCATTTTCAATGTAAGGCAAATGTTTTCACTGGGCATTGGAGGATTCGAATATCTTCAATTTTTAATGTGAAGTAAATTATACATGATTATAATGACAAGTCGTCTGTCTAAATGAGTTACATGTAATCCTGCTCTACTGTGTTATATTATAAATATTAAAAGCTGTGAATTTCCAGTGTTGTACTCACTCTCTGCATCTCGGCGGTCGGGGTCGTCCTGAGGCAGTTTCTTCAGGTAGTCTTTGAGCAGCATCTCGTAGCGGGGAACTCTCTGTACTGGCTCCAACATGTGGTGTTGGAGCGTCAGACTGCCACACGCCTCCTGGCTCTGACAAACACAGCAAAACAGTCCATTGTCACTTCAAGGTTGAAGGCTTAAAAGTAAAGTCACACAAATTGTTTGAGGCATATCCATTCAACAGGATCAATGGACAACAATAAATTGATTGTTCCATGACTATTTATTGTCACAGTTTCTGTTTTATTTGATTGTTGTTTCTTTAGGTTACAGCTGGAGGGCACCCTTACCTTGTTTTCTAGTTTCCAGGTTACCCTGGTTATTACTTATTGGGTTCACCTGTGTTTAGTTACCTTCTCTGTTCACCTGGTTGCCTTGTCATTTAGGTTCCTCAGTTGGCCTGTATCTGTGATTTTTGGTCTTTCTCCTAGTAAACCAAATGAGAGTCCTCGGCTCGCAGCAAATATAGGTATATCCACAGGTAAATGTTTATGGTGCTATAGTTCAAAACATGTTGTCGTGTCTTTGGCATCATTAATGGTGAAGACTTATTTTATCAAATCATTTCTCTGTAAGTATTATTATGTGATTAAACTAATAATTTACATTTTAATTAACTAGGAAGTCGGGGCACCACGGAAAATCTTCAGATTACAAAATGATAATTTTCCGAATATAACTCTTCAGATATTTTAATATCTGATCAACTTAGTCTTCAATTAATTGTTCTTTACCTTACGGTCAGTCTCTGTTCAAACGTCGTAGAATTCTAGGTTATCTGCACAAACCCAGCCTAAACCATGAATTGTCCATACACCAATTGGCTTAATCATGTATTTACTAACTAACTAAATAATCACAGAAATGCATAACAAACAACAGTAGATATTGGTTACTAACAATGATAGGGATGATCTCCTAGTGGGCTAAACCAATATGAAGGTTTGGTATACAAAGGGAAGGGGGTGTGGACAGAGAGCGGGAAAGACAAAATGGATCACTACACACAGCGGATAATTATATTAATTGAAATGCTAATCCTTTGCACATGAACGCTCGCTCATTCTGGAATAATTGCAATTAATATAGTTACGCCCATATGTCGTTGTCTTCTCTGTTGGAATCGTCGGACAGTCTGCGGGAGAGTCAGTTCATTAGAGTCTCTGGTTATTCATGGTGGTTGCTCTATCGGCGGCTCCTGATAGTGTCTGTTGTAATGGATACGTCAGGCGTCCATTGTTCTTAGAGTAGATATTTCGTCGGTTGTCGGTATTCGCATCCCAGGATAGCTTCACGTGGTATAGTTTTCTAGTTTTGGTAATCAAACCTGTGCCACCTCAGCTTACACCGAGGTATGCGTGGTCTTAACTATTCGCAATCACAGCTCACGCTGTGGGTTTGCTTAGTCTGAATATTTTTGGGGGGGATTTTAGGAGGGGCTTTTATTCGTAACAGTTAGAAGAGGGCAGTTCCATAACACCAGATCATGTCTGTGCTCACGGGGGTGTGGCCGCTGACAAGTTAAACTTTACAGGCAATACAATTCTCTCAAAATTAAAGGTTTAACATCACATTACATCATTTCATAAATAGTTTCATCTTTACTCATTCATTTTATACAACAATTAGATGCAAACTAGAGGCCGACCGAATATGATTTTTCAACGCCGATACCGATTGGAGGACCAAAAAAAGCAGATACCGATTAAAATCGGACAATTTTTATATATATATTTTAATAAATTAAAATAGGCCGATTAATCGGTATCTGCTTATATATATATATATATATATATATATATATATATATATATATATTTGTAATAATGACAATTACAACAATACTGAACTTTTACTTTTAGCTTAATATAATACATAAAATCTATTCAGTCTCAAATAAATAATGAAACATGCTCAATTTGGTTTAAATAATGCAAAAACAGAGTGTTGGAGAAGTAAAAGTGCAATAGGTGCCATGTAACAAAGCTAACGTTTAAATTCCTTGCTCAGAACATGAGAACTTATGAAAGTTGGTGGTTCAATATTCCCAGTTAAGAAGTTTTAGGTTGTAGTTTTTGGAATTATGACGCATCAACTATTTCTCTCTATACCATTTGTATTTCATATACCTTTGTCTATTGGATGTTCTTATAGACACTTTAGTATTGCCAGCCTAATCTCGGGAGTTGATAGGCTTGAAGTCATAAACAGTGCTGTGAAGCAAGCATTGCTAAGAGCTGCTGGCAAACGCAGTAAAGTTTGAATGAATGCTTACGAGCCTGCTGCTGCCTATCACCGCTCAGTCAGACTACTCTATCAAAACCATAGACGTAATTATAATATAATAAACACAGAAATACAAACCGTTGGTCATTAATATGGTCAAATCCGGAAACTATCATTTCGAAAACAAAATGTTTATTCTTTCAGTGAAATACGGAACCATTACGTATTTTATCATATGGGCAGCAACCCTAAGTCTAACTAAATATGCAGGTTTAAAAATATATACCTCTGTATTGATTTTAAGAAAGGCATTGCTGCTTATGGTTAGGTACATTCGTGCAACGATTGTGCTTTTTTCACAAATGCGCTTTTGTTAAATCATCCCCCGTTTGGCGAAGAAGGCTGTGATTCGATGATAAATTAACAGGCACCGCATTGATTATGTGCAATGCAGGGCAAGGTAGTTAACCTAGTAATATCATCAACCATGTGTAGTTAACTAGTGATTATGTGAAAATTGATTGTTTTTTCTAAGATAAGTTTAATGCTAGCTAGAAACTTACCTTGGCTCCTTGCTGCACTCGCATAACAGGTGGTCAGCCTGCCACGCAGTTTCCTCGTGGAATGCAATGTAATCGGTCATGATCAGCATCCAAAAATGCCGATTACTGATTGTTATGAAACTTGAAATCGGCCCTAATTAATCGGCCATGCTGATTAATCGGTCGACCTCTAATACAAACACCATAATTGAGAAATGTACACATTCAGAGATATAGTTATGCGTTTCCTGTCCTTCGTGAGGTCACCAAATGAAACACACTCAACATAACTGTCCCTTAAGTGTCCATGGACCCTTCCCACATTCTCACAAGTGGACATATAGTTAAATTTTTCCCATTTTGGGGATTTAGGAGTCCGGACACTTGAAATCCTTTGTTCACTCTGTGGTCTCTCTCTCTCTGCATGGAAAGGGGGAGAGCGTCTCTGCCAGGAATTTACGACCTGAGATAACAGAAGCTGGGCGTAGGAGAGAGTGAGAGAGGGGGAAGCCACGATCTACACCCAGAAAGGGCCATGTCATGACAATGTAATTCCTATACAACTCATTTGTTAATCCACAACTGCAGACCTGTGCACTTCTGAATTAGGCCAGTGTTCAGAATCTACGCTAGTACCTGTATGTCCTGGATGATGGCTTTGAACTGTGGCGAGCGGTCCGTCCACTGTTTCAGCAGCTCCATTGCATTGTCAAAGTTCTTCACATACTCAGCGTACATCTTCAGGAAGGGTGTGAGATTCTGCAGGATGTCTCCTAAGCGAGGGGTAGACTCCCTGTAGGGAGGGAGGGAGAGGTGCCAGTTAGATAGGAACCATAAGGTAACCATCTCTCAGCCCTGGAACTCCAACTAGAGACCCACTGGGCACAAAGTGGTTGAATGAACGCTGCTTCAACGTCTGACATTGTTTTAAAGATACAAAGTTATATCCACTATCAGAAAAAAATAACAATAGGGTGGACAGCTCCTCCTACTGGAGAATTGATCTATCTACAGCTAACCCATTGCTCTCCCATCGAGGGTTTTACCAAGCCCAGCCCTGTTGAGCTATGATATGTCACTGACTATTACCAATGTCCTATCTTGAGAATTATTGTTGAGAGATCTCCACTTTAAAATGAAATACAGTAGGTTAAAGATGCAATATGCAGAAATCGCTCAGCCATTTCCTGTTTACTAAAATTCTAATGCACTTAATTTCAGTTTGTGACAAAACAAGCAAGCATAGGGGGCCTCCCGGGTGCGCAGTGGTTAAGGGCGCTGTACTGCAGCGCCACCAGAGACTCTGGATTCGCGCCCAGGCTCTGTCGTAACCGGCCGCGACCGGGAGGTCCGTGGGGCGACGCACAATTGGCCTAGCATCGTCCGGGTTAGGGAGGGTTTGGCCGGTAGGGAAATCCTTGTCTCATCGCGCATCAGCGACCTCTGTGGCGGGCCGGGCGCAGTGCGCGCTAACCAAGGTTGCCAGGTGCACAGTGTTTCCTCCGACACATTGGTGCGGTTGGCTTCCGGGTTGGATGGCGCTGTGTTAAGAAGCAGTGCGGCTTGTTTGGGTTGTGTATCGGAGGACTTTCAACCTTCGTCTCTCCCAAGCCCGTAAGGGAGTTGTAGCGATGAGACAAGATAGTAGCTACTAAAACAATTGGATACCACGAAATTGGGGAGAAAAAGGGGTAAAATTCACACAAAAAAAAACACACAAAAAAAAAACAAGCAAGCATAGTGTATATAATCATTGTACCATCTAAACCGCTGTGAAATATATTTCCCATAACCAAAATATATTGTATTTTCAGCTGTTTGAAGCTGCTGTACAAACCCGAAACTAAGAGATGCAAAAACAAAAAACTTTACAACGGGAAGCATAGAGCACATTTAACAGATCTACCGCTTCTCAGACTTGCATTCAATGAGAATGACAGATCTATAACATACATTTCTATATGAATTTGGTCGGGTCACCCAAAAAGTTACATATTGTAGCTGTTGCTATCGAAGCCATTTCAAAGGGTAGGTTTAACAGAGCAAATGAAACGTGACCATACTTTATCAATCATTATATCATCAATGATGCTATTGCTTCAATTCAACCCAGAATTCAACTAAAAATAGACAATAAAATAGGCCTCGGGTTTCAAGCTCTGGTTGATTTTAAATGTAATGATGATATTTAGTGGTATTGAATTGTGTTTAATTCTCAGTGCAACCAAATATTAACATTTAAAGGAGATGTATCTTCTGCTTGGTTAGTTCAATCTGTGCCACTGACTTAGTCTGGCTTCTAATTCAAGTTTGTCTACAAAATAATAATAATTAACAATTGAAGTTAAAGAATAGGACTAAATCAAATCAAACATTATTTAAAGCGCATTAACATTTTATTAGATTTAGTCATTCTTTCATTGACATTTTTGGTGGAGATAGAGAGGTGAATGCAACATATCAATGATTAATTTGTAGACATATTCTTATATGAAATAAATGCACGTTCAAGAGAGCATGCATGACTCTACACAGGTCTGTGGAGATCTTCACAATTACTGTAATAATCTGTGCAGAATCTCGAAAGGCATTGATCACTTGCACCATGTACTTTGTAATCTCAACAGCAATCCAGGTCATTTGGTTGTGCTATTAGAAGAAGCACAGGGATAACACATTCATCTGTTGTATAAATAAACTCAATATCTGACGTTGTATTCCCATTTGAACTTTGCCGTGCTTTTAAATGGTTGAACGCGCAGTGATAGACATTTGGGTGACAACTAAACCAAAAACCAGACATTGTTCTTCCATTGGAATTTGGTTGTGCTTTTAGATGGTTGAAAGCATAGTGATAACACATTGGAAATTCGACTAACTTTTGGCTGTCTTTTTGAGTGGGTGAATATAGGTTGTAATCTCATTGATCAACGTCTCCACCAAATATTACTCAATTATCCACGTTGAAATTATGTGGTGGGTTAAGTGGGGTTTGACTCATTTGGGGCTCTATTCAATCAGATTCGCTTTAGCCGACATTCGCATAGCGGTTGTTTTGGCGGTATCAGAGGTGGAACTGTGTTAGAGCTGTGAAATCCACAAGTGGCTCCCGGCATTATACCTAAAGCAGACATTGCCATTGGCTGCATGTAGCACAGAAATCACATGCAGCCTGGTTTACAGGTTTGAACACTTAGAATGTGAGATGTAATCTACACCTCCATTAGGATGCTAGAAAGTCACATGGCTTTGTTGAATGATTTTTCAATTTGAGCGTAATTACTTCTATATAGGACTACACTTTCTATCACTTTCTTCTCCGCGAGTGGGGCGGGTGTGGCTTCGTAAACAATGATCGCAAGAGCAGCTGCTCACCGATTTGACGGCTCCAACGCAGTTCCACCTCCGACCGCCAAAACATCCACTATGCAGGTGTCTGCTATCGCTTGATTTGATTGAATCTAGGCTTTGATCACAGTTCAACCGGGACATTCCAAACGACAGACCACAACTTCTCTATTTGATGATAAATGGTGTTCTTACTTCATCTAGATTACACAAATACTGTAACTGTGTCTGAGTGATTCTGAATGAGTCAGAAGTGGGATTTAGCTATTGCATTTTATTGCATTCTCAAAAAGGCGAGATCTGCGAGTTTGTACACTGAATCTGTGGCCACTGGCCAGTCATGTGAAGCTCACCATTCTCCCATGCGTTTCTCCAGGTCAGGCAGGAGGAACTGGTTGTGGAAGGTGTTGATGGAGGAGATGTTGGAGAAGATGTTCTTCACCACGTCCACTGGGAATGTGCCCTTTAGAGCTTCCTCCGTCAGCTTGGCACAGAACACCTGCATGGTGGCACAACAACATGGCCAGGTGAGTTAAACCACACTGAATCAATCATAATAATGAACACGGCTTTCTTTTCATTCTGAGGTAGACCTAGGCCAGTGTTCAGTGGGACACACCGTATCAACACATTCTGTTATTGGACAAGTTTAGGTAATACCTCCCTGTTTCTCACAGTTACAAAACATTTTCTACCTACCAGTTGTGTAACTTAAGTAAAAATACAAGTACGAGTTAAGTATTTCTTGGGGGTATCTGTACTTTACTTCTCTATTTACACTACTGTTCAAAAGTTTGGGGTCACTTAGAAATGTCCCTGTTTTTTAAATAAAAGCGCATTTTTGTCCATTAACATAACATCAAATTGATCAGAAATACAGTGTAGACATTGTTAATGTTGTAAATTGTAGCTGGAAACTGCTGATTTTTTATGGAATATCTACATAGGCATACAGAGGCCCATTATCAGCAAGGCCAGCATCCCAGACTCGGCTCTTCACTGTTGAGACTGGTGTTTTGCGGGTACTACTTAATGAAGCTGCCAGTTGAGGACTTGTGAGGCGTCTGTTTCTCAAACTAGACACTAATGTACTTGTCCTCTTGCTCAGTTGTGCACCGGGGCCTCCCACTCCTTTTTCTATTCTGGTTAGAGCAAGTTTGCACTGTTCTGTGAAGAGAGTAGTACACAGCATTGTACAAGATCTTCCGTTTCTTGGCAATTTCTCGCATGGAATAGCCTTCATTTCTCAGAACAAGAATAAACTGACGAGTTTCAGAAGAAATGTATTTGTTTCTGGCCATTTTGAGCCTGTAATCGAACCCACAAATGCTGATGCTCCAGATACTCAACTAGTCTAAAGAAGGCCAGTTTAATTGCTTCTTTATTCAGAACAACAGTTTTCAACTGTGCTAACATAATTGCAAAATGGTTTTCTAATGCTCAATTAGCCTTTTAAAATGCTAAACTTGGATTAGCTAACACAACGTGCCATTGGAACACAGGATTGATGGTTGCTGATAATAGGCCTCTCTACGCCTATGTAGATATTCCATAAAAAAAAAGAAATTGGCCGTTTCCAGCTACAATAGTCATTTACAACATTAATGTCTACTCTGTATTTCTGATCAATTTGATGTTATTTTAATGGTCAAAAAAGTGCTTTTCTTTCAAAAACAAGGAAATGTCTAAGTGACCCCAAACTTTTGAACTGTAGTGTATATGTTTGACAACTTTTACTTCACTACATTCCTAAAGAAAATAATTTATTTATTTCTACTCCATACATTATCTCTGACACCCAAAAGTACTTGTTACATTTAAAATGCTTAGCAGGACAGGAAAATGGTCTAATTCACACACTTATCAAGAGAACATTCCTGGTCATCCCTACTGCCTCTGATCTGGTGGACTCAATAAAGACATGCTTTGTTTGTAAATGAGTGTTGGAGCGTGCCCCTGGCTATCCGTAAATAAGAACATGGTGCCATCTGGTTTTCTTAATATAAGGAATTTGAAACGATTTAAACTCTACTTTTACTTTTGATACTTAAGTATACAGTGCCTTGCGAAAGTATTCGGCCCCCTTGAACTTTGCGACCTTTTGCCACATTTCAGGCTTCAAACATAAAGATATAAAACTGTATTTTTGTGAAGAATCAACAACAAGTGGGACACAATCATGAAGTGGAACGACATTTATTGGATATTTCAAACTTTTTTAACAAATCAAAAACTGAAAAATTGGGCTTGCAAAATTATTCAGCCCCCTTAAGTTATTACTTTGTAGCGCCACCTTTTGCTGCAATTACAGCTGTAAGTCGCTTGGGGTATGTCTCTATCAGTTTTGCACATCGAGAGACTGACATTTTTTCCCATTCCTCCTTGCAAAACAGCTCGAGCTCAGTAAGGTTGGATGGAGAGCATTTGTGAACAGCAGTTTTCAGTTCTTTCCACAGATTCTCGATTGGATTTAGGTCTGAACTTTGACTTGGCCATTCTAACACCTGGATATGTTTATTTTTGAACCATTCCATTGTAGATTTTGCTTTATGTTTTGGATCATTGTCTTGTTGGAAGACAAATCTCCGTCCCAGTCTCAGGTCTTTTGCAGACTCCATCAGGTTTTCTTCCAGAATGGTCCTGTATTTGGCTCCATCCATCTTCCCATCAATTTTAACCATCTTCCCTGTCCCTGCTGAAGAAAAGCAAGCCCAAACCATGATGCTGTCACCACCATGTTTGACAGTGGGGATGGTGTGTTCAGGGTGATGGGCTGTGTTGCTTTTACGCCAAACATAACGTTTTGCATTGTTGCCAAAAAGTTCAATTTTGGTTTCATCTGACCAGAGCACCTTCTTCCACATGTTTGGTGTGTCTCCCAGGTGGCTTGTGGCAAACTTTAAACGACACTTTTTATGGATATCTTTAAGAAATGGCTTTCTTCTTGCCACTCTTCCATAAAGGCCAGATTTGTGCAATATACGACTGATTGTTGTCCTATGGACAGAGTCTCCCACCTCAGCTGTAGATCTCTGCAGTTCATCCAGAGTGATCATGGGCCTCTTGGCTGCATCTCTGATCAGTCTTCTCCTTGTATGAGCTGAAAGTTTAGAGGGACGGCCAGGTCTTGGTAGATTTGCAGTGGTCTGATACTCCTTCCATTTCAATATTATCGCTTGCACAGTGCTCCTTGGGATGTTTAAAGCTTGGGAAATCTTTTTGTATCCAAATCCAGCTTTAAACTTCTTCACAACAGTATCTCGGACCTGCCTGGTGTGTTCCTTGTTCTTCATGATGCTCTCTGCGCTTTTAACGGACCTCTGAGACTATCACAGTGCAGGTGCATTTATACGGAGACTTGATTACACACAGGTGGATTGTATTTATCATCATTAGTCATTTAGGTCAACATTGGATCATTCAGAGATCCTCACTGAACTTCTGGAGAGTTTGCTGCACTGAAAGTAAAGGGGCTGAATAATTTTGCACGCCCAATTTTTCAGTTTTTGATTTGTTAAAAAAGTTTGAAATATCCAATAAATGTCGTTCCACTTCATGATTGTGTCCCACTTGTTGTTGATTCTTCACAAAAAAAAAAATACAAAAAAAAAGCTTTGTTTGAAGCCTGAAATGTGGCAAAAGGTCGCAAAGTTCAAGGGGGCCGAATACTTTCGCAAGGCACTGTATTTAAAACCAAATACTTTTATACTTTTACTCAAGTAGGATTTCACTGGGCGACTTTCATTTTTTTTAAACTTTTACTCAAGTATCACAATTGGGTACTTTTTCCACCACTGCTACATACTGAACAGGACCCTAAAGTGACAGAACCCTGGACGGACAGCTGAACACACTCACCTGGTCCAGCAAGTTGAGCCGCGTGACGTAGGCCCTCTCTGTCTTCAGGAGCTCAGTAGCGATCTTGTACAGCTTTTGTTCATTGGTCTCCTGAAACACAGAAGAGAGAGCTGTGGCTGTGGGATGATTTGGGGAAATGCATACAGTATGTACATAGATTATGTTCCTATAACTAGAGGAGATCTTAAGGGCCTCTCGCCAAAGAATAATGGACAAAGACAGTTCAAAGACAGGTTAGACAATTGGGAGTATAGTGAAGAAGAAGTTGAACTCTGAGGTCATGCCCACAGTGTAATTCAGCTTTCCCTCCCACATTGTCCTCATGTGCTTGATTCCCATGCTGCGCTAGGTTCCCGTCAGGGCTGTGACAGTCATGGAATTTTGGATGATGGTAAATGGCCAGCCAAATAACCGCGGCCTCTGCCTACTGCCTTCGGAACAGAACGGGCTGCCCCATTCTGAAAAGATTTGGCATGGGTCCCCAGATCCTCAAAAGGTTCTACAGCTGCACCATCGAAAGCATCCTGTGACGGGTTGTATCACCGCCTGGTATGGCAACTGCTCGGCATCCGACCGTAAGGCACTACAGAGGGTAGTGCGTATGGCCCAGTACATCACTGGGGCCAAGCTTCCTGCCATCCAGGACCTATATACTAGCCGGTGTCGGAGGAAGGCCCAAAAAATTGTCAAAGACTCCAGTCACCCAAGTCATAGGCAAGCGGTACCGGAGAGCTAAGTCTAGGTCCAAGGTATAAGACTGCTGAGCAATTAATCAAATGCCCCCCTTTGTTTTTACACTGCTGCTACCCCTACCTACATGTACACCTGTTGTATTCGGCACATGTGACAAATACAATTTGATTTGATTTGAGTATAACCATGAGCTTACCACACACACACACACACACACACACACACACACACAAGCACCCAGGACTATTGTGGTCATAGTGGTGTAAGGAGACCCTGACAAAGCACTACTGAGTGTGAACACTGGCCAGGCCTTACTGGCCAACACACACTTCCCCATAGAGATCTACAACAGTATCGCTTTAATCAAATGTTTGTGCTTCAACTATGTTCTATGTTAATTTTAATTAAGGACTCATTCATTCCTTTTGATTGAGGAGTGATGTCTGGGCATACTGTAGTATGTGTGTGCCTGTGTGTATTGGGATATTATGGATGTGTACGGGGACATTGTGGAGTATGTGTGTGTGTGTGCGTGTGTGACTGTGGGGTGGGGGAGCCTATCAGGAGAGGAAATGAAAGGCTAGAAGGGAAATGACACCAATCAACAAAGAGAGAACTACTATTGACAGTCTCTGAGTGTTTTGTGTGAGAGAAACCACTCAATACAGTACAGTTTATAAAACACACTAATACTACATGACCAAAAGTATATGGACAACTGCTCGTCGAACATCTCATTCCAAAACCATGGGTATTAATATGGAGTTGGCCCCCCTTTGCTGCTATAACAGCCTCCATTCTTCTGGGAAGGCTTTCCACTAGATGTTGGGACATTGCTGCAGAGACTTGCTTTCATTCAGCCACAAGAGCATTAGTGAGGTCGGGCACTGATGTTGGATGATTAGGCCTGGCTCGCAGTCGGCGTTCCAATTAATCCCAAAGGTGTTGGATGGGGTTGAGGTCAGGGCTCTATGCAGGCCAGTCAAGTTCTTCCACACCGATCTCGACAAACTATTTATGTATGGAACTTTGTGCACAGGGTTATTGTCATGCCGAAACAGGAAAGGGCCTTCCCCAAACTGTTGCCAGAAGTTCCCTTCACTGGAACTAAGGGGCCTAGACCGAACCATGAAAAACAGCCCCAAACCATTATTCCCTCCTCCACAAAACTTTACAGTTGGCACTATGCATTCGGTCAGGTAGCGTTCTCCTGGCATCCGCCAAACCCAGATTCATCCGTCGGACTGTCAGATGGTGAGTCCAATGGCGGCGAGCTTTACACCACTCCAGCCGATGCTTGGCATTGCGCATGGTGATCTTAGGCTTGTGTGCGGCTGCTCGGATTTGGAAACCCATTTCATTAAGCTCCAGACAAACAGTTATTGTGCTGACGTTGCTTCCAGAGGCAGTTTGGAACTCGGTAGTGAGTGTTGCTACCCAGGAAAGACAATTTTTATGCGCTACGCACTTCAGCGGTACCGTTCTTTGAGCTTGTGGGGCCTACCACTTCGCGGTGAGCCGTTGTTGCTCCTAGATATTTTCACTTTATAACAACAGCACTTACAGTTGAAGCGGCAGCTCTAGAGGGGCAGAAATTTGACGAACAGACTTGTTGGAAAGGTGGCATCTTGTGACGATGCCACGTTGAAAGTCAGTGAGCTCTTCAGTAAGGCCATTCTACTGCCAATGTTTGTCTATGGAGATTGCATGGCTGTGTGCTCGATTTATCCGAAGCCACAAATTTGAATGAGTGTCCACATACTTTTGGATATTCAGCGTACTCAGAAATCAAGATTCTGCAGGAAACTAGGGAATATGTTCCCAACTGATTGTTAGAGCTGGACAGAGAATGAAAGAATGTTCGCTTCCTCTATTCATTGATATGGATGGATTGTGTGTATCCCACAATTATTGTTCAAGTGGAATGTTCTCTTACTCTGTGTTACTTCCTGTACAAATATTTATTCTCATATGCATTACTTTGAAACTGTCTGTTTGAGGGGTTTTTTTTCTTCTCAAATGTATGCTTTGGCCACAAATATGAGCATAGGATGAGTCAACAACATTATTTGGGTATGAGTTAACAGAATATTTTAAAAGTGAGATTTTCATTGGACAGTTACTTTAACATTCAAGCCATCTACTGTATTTGATGCCAAGAGTACAACAACTATTCTACCCCAAAGCAGTCATTCCTTGAACTCTCTACCCAAAATTCTAACGAATGGACCGATTGTTAATGTGGTTACTAGTCAACTCTAACTCTCAGTGTGTTAACTGGCAGCATACCCAAACACACTCAATTCCACACCTTGAAAAACAACATGCAAAGCTTTGTCTGTCTCAGTCTGTTGAAACTGACAAAACACACTGTCCCCCTAGCTCTGTCTACAATATGTAATGGTCGTCAAAAGATATACAAAATTGCTACCGTCCATGACCTTATTCGCTCTCTGCCAGCTATGTATGTAAAGTAACTAACAGAGATGCAGTAAACTGATAAGCCATGAAGCATTGTATATAGGAGCCACTCTAGCTAGAGCCCTCCACCTCTCATACAGTGCCATGTAGAGATTGGGGGTTTCATTCACTGCTGAGTGAACACACTAATCTGAGAGCCAGATAATTAGAAATACCAGCCGGCCAGGCAGCAGCAAGGCCTCCCACAGGGCTACTGTGGCGCAAACTCAATTCTTCAGCTGCTGAAGCGTTTGACATCTGTTCAGTCCAGTCCCGAAAATAACCCCCAGTAAAAGCAGGGCAACGGAATTATGTTGAGACTTGTTTTAGACTATATGCAAAACAAAAAACCATTGATTTCAAAGTTTAGCAATCCATACAACCCCATAAACAAAGATTACTTTTAACAATTTACACTGAACATTTTACACAAACACATTTACTGGAAGAACTGTGCAGATGCAAAGTTTGATAACAGAATTTCAGTAAAATCTTCCTCAGTGTTTTATGTGACAACTTTTGCCAAGAACTCTTGTTAAATAGATGATCAAAATGAAGATTCAAAGATGTCTGCAGAAAGATTGGGATGTCAGCTATGACATGACACATTGACTTTGGGAAAAAAAACATTTTGGCTATTGAACTACAGTTTGAAGTGGATTTACACCTGGTAACAGAATTGCGTTAACAGAATTTCACCATGGGTCTCTGATCTGTACTACACAGAAATACATAATTCTGGGTATGAATGTCATTCTATTCCTGGTGATGTGTACCTATTTAGGATACAAAGGTAGAATTATGCAATATCCTCCTTTGAATATTTGTGTATTTATTAATTTTACACACTGGCTATTATTTTAATGAGCTTCTCCCCCAAACAAGACCAAATTCATAGATGTCTATGTTCTACAAGTTCAGACATCAAAGTACAGCACAGAACATTCTAGTTAAGTACAGTAGAAAATAGTTCCTTATGTTACAGTACAATTTTAATTTTTTATTTAACCTTTATTTAACTAGGCAAGTCAGTTAAGAACACATTCTTATTTTAAATGACGACCTAGGAACTGTGGGTTAACTGCTTTGTTCAGGGGCAGAACGACAGATTTTTACTTTGTCAGCTCGGGGATTCGATCTTGCAACCTTTCGGTTTCAAGTCCAACGCTCTAACCACTAGGATACCTGACGCCCAATACAGTACATTATGGTGTACTTGACTTGTGTGCTTTACTGTGTACTGTACTGAACTATACTCTACTCAACTTTTTTTTACTGTACAGTAATCTGTGCTCTACTGTACCATTGAAATTAAAGCCAGTTGGGACCGCAGGAAAAAACGACGCCAATTAAATTGTACCAATACCGTTAGAGATGTTAAACCAAATTGATATCAGTAGAAACACTAGAACTAATTGGTAGGTCTACCTTTACTTGTTACTTCTGTGACCTTTCATTATCTTCCTTACTTAGTGGGACTATCATTTGTTTTTCAACAGGACAATGACCCAAAACACATCTCCAGGCTGTGTAAGGGCTATTTCACAAAGGAGAGTGACGGAGTGCTGCATCAGATGACATGGCCTCCACAATCACCCGACCTCAACCCAATTGAGATGGTTTGGGATGAGTTGGACTGCAGAGTAAAGGAAAAGCAGCCAACAAGTGCTCAGCATATGTGGGAACTCTTTCAAGACTGTTGGAAAAGCATTCTTCATGAAGCTGGTTGAGAGAATGCCAAGAGTGTGTGCAAAGCTGTCATCAAGGCAAAGGGTGACTACTTTGAAGAATCTCAAATATAACAAAATATTTTGATTGGTTTAACACTTTTGGTTTCTACTTGATTCCATATGTGTTATTTCATAGTTTTGATGTCTTCCCTATTATTCTACAATGTATAGAATAGTAAAAATAAAGAAAAACCTTTGAATGAGTAGGTGTGTCCAAACTTTGGACTGGTACTGTAAGTGTTGGCATTAGTTGGCTTTTACTTCAACATTATGGTGTTTTGATGTAATTTCAGGTAGATGTTTTCTAAGACCCCTTTCCAACTGTTTGACCAGAAATCAAAGCCTTTGTTTATTCCTAATATTTAGGAAATAAAATAGTTGAAATATGTATATTAATTTGACACCAGATTTGACATGCTCCTATAAACTTCCCATGTCGGTGCTCACGGATCCTTCTAGATGGAAATGACCAGCAGACTCAGTCAATAGAAACCAGACACACTGCTGAGACAAAGGCTAGCAGGCTACTCTGGCATGGCAGAAGGGGCTATATCTGGTCTGATGTGTCGCATAGTAAAGGAGCTGTGAGGTTTCAGTACTGTGAAGTCAGTCAGAGAGAGCATATGGCTCTAATGGGCACAGGCCCTGAGACATCTGACACAAGGATATAAATTAACGTGACACTGTGATGCCAGGTTAAACACTTGCATTAAAACCAACACTACTCACATGAACTCTATGGTCGCTCAGTGTAAGAGCTTTATAGTAACAGAGTTAGGGAGACCCCCCCCCCCCCCTCCCCTCCCCTCCCCACAGACACTTACCGGTACCTTCTCCTCCACAATGCCCTCCTCCTTGCTTCCTTTGTTTACGTTGGGGGTCTCCTCCTGTAGGTCCACTGTCCTCCCCAGTATGGGTCTTTGTGTGTGAAGGAGGGGAGTGACGCCCATGCTCCCGTCCCCCATGTCCCCATTCTCCAGGGCAGTGTCTTTCCTCAGGGGGGACCCACTCTCCCTGTCCCCGTCTCTGTCCATTTGGGTTAGCATCCCGTTAGTTGCCTGTTTGTGGGCATCCCGCTGCGTTCTCGGGACAGAGCCTGAATCCACCGAGTTGTTGTCCTGCTGCTCGGACTCTGACTGTCTCTGGTTGACCCGGTGAGCCGGACTGCAGAGGGGCGACTTGCTGAGCTGCTTGAGTGGTGAGCCCTCCTTGGTTTCTGACTGGCTGTGAGAGCAGAGGAAGAGAACAGGAGGAAGTCAGGGACCACCGCTGATAAAGACTTAAAGCCAAAGAAGACAGGAGATGAGAATAAAAGAGTGAGCGGGAGAGCACGTTCAGTGGCTGTTAAGCCTGTGGTATACTAACTAGTGAGTGCTGTGAGAGTGACTGAGGCTGCAAGACAGCACCGGAGTATGTGCAAGGGTAAAAAATAAAACAGTTGAGATGCAAAAACTTCCTCTTGTCTTCTGGGGCTGCTGTGAGCTGTGCAGAGGAAGTGTGAGTGCGTAGGGCAGAGGAGGAGGGGAGGAAAAGAGGGGGGAGGAGGAGGATAGTGGAGTGGAGAGGAAGACTGGAGAGGTAGAGCCCCACTCCCTAGAGATAGCCTGCTGCCCTACTTCTGAATGCACACACATACACATTAGTGGTACGCGGGTGAGCTTTTTGTTCACCGCAATTGCTAATAACCCTTCTGCAACCGACTATATGTGTTAAAGTGAAAATCTGAGGCCCGTACCCGACCCCAATATAAAAAATGTGCAGTAGGCTACAGTCAGAGATGGTTAAACGATGTTTTGACAGGGGGTGCAGGATCATTTTTTGCCTGTTTTAGATGTGCTTCTGCTTATAATTTCCGACATTTTGGTATTCAACTTGTCTATAATTAGATACATGCAGCTTCTCTTCTGTCATTATATGTTGCCCTAAAGACAAAATAAACCCTTGCTCGCCAGAAAAATGTCATAAATTGGTAGAATGAATGCTTCAATCTAGTTGACATCGGTCAAGTTCTCTGTCATCTCGGCTTCTTTCACCCGGCAAAGATGTTTAGGGACTGGGGATAAAATCCAATAACCCCCCAAAAATGCAAAGATTTTTCAAGTGACATCAGTTTAAAGGAAATAGAAAGCTGTGAAAACAACCCAAAATGTTTCTGATAAGATTTCAGTTCGGCTTGGATGCATATCTTATGTGGTTGAAATACTATACTATATTTCTGATGCTGATCAAAGATAGCACCTCTACAGACGGTATCTAACTGCACATTCACATTCTCCCAAGATGCTGAAAGAAACAAGTCCCATTTCTCCACTCCTGTTCCCGAGTCAAAATGTAGCCTACATTCGGTGTATTATTTTACTGCAAGACATGTTTTATTCTGCAGGAGTTAATAGTAGCCCTTTCCTGTAATCAAATGACCTCGTGGCCTCATAGATGGAATGTTATTTATACTTTTCATAATGGATCACCTTTTTATGTTTTACACCAAGAATCTGCTGTTTCCATGTCAGACATTTTGAAAAAAAAAAAATCAGTCTTCTGTGATGTATATGAAGTGTAATATTGGGATGTAAACTCAAAAATGTAATACATTTCAACTCTTTAAGTGACATGGTACAGGCGTCTTATTTTTCTAAGCCCATAACCATGTGTGTGAGGTGTATACTTTTGTTTTCAAAGATTTGTTTAAGACGACCAAGAAACAGAGTGTGTGAGGCTACAGTCAGTGTTCAGATTTCAGTTTCCTTTTTTAAGTCCTCGTCTTGTGACTGTTGAATTCGTATAGCCTCACAACCATCATCCTCTTTAACCACTTCACCAAATCTTTCCAAAACATTACTTTTCTGGCCCTATGTTCTCTTTCTTCTTAATATTGTAACTTTATGCCCAGTCCCAAAAGCATTTGGTGCGTGGACTATGCTCTAAAGTTTAGGCTTACACTAATGCCATGAAATAAAAACCTCAATGCAGCCTATAAATATAAATTGCACAAGAATGATACATTTATGGATTTTTTTAAAGGTTTTGTTTTCTCTTCATGAGTCAACCCATGCATCACCAGTACACGCGTCCATACGTGTACACGCACACACACACACACACACCTCCATCCAGCAGTACTGTATCCTGCAGCTCGTCCAGCTGTTTCCCTGTCTATGACCCACCTGCCCTCAAACAGCACTTCCCTTCCGGTCCCCTTAGTCTTCACTGTCCAGCAGGGACATGGACTAATGATCAAACTGTACAGGTCCAGAACTACTTTAAAACACTTTAAACCCCATTTGGAACCGTACCCATGTTCTTTCCTGTGGTAGATCAGTGAGACTAAACCATGTTTCAATGGGTGCACTAGTCTAGCTAAACCACCTGATTCCACTGCACGAAGACAGGAACAACACACACCTACTACAGGAAGTATGTGTCACAAGCCTACTGCACATGTCTGAACCCTGTACACACACACACACACACACACACACACACACACACACACACACACACACACACACACACACACACTGAGGGTACAATGTCAGTAGAAACAGGAAGTGTGTATGAATAGAGGAACAACAGAGGTTGACATACACTGTACAGATGAGTCATTAATCTCTATGCTTTAATACAATGTCACACCCTCACTGTGTCTATACTAGTCAGTCCCCGCAATATATGACATATTGTGGTTGAATAAAGTGGTCTGAGTAAAGAGAAAACAATACCTTTAAGAATTCACAAATGTATAATTATGATGCAATTTATACATTGAGGTTTTTCGTTCATTATTTGAGGATATCTGGCATTAGTGCATAAACCTAAACTGTATGGCCTAACTGTATGCCCGCCAAATAGACACGCAAGTCACAAAAAGCATTTGGGAACGGGCTTAAAAAGGTAACATTGTTCCAGCAAAGCAAAAAGGACAACGTCAGAGCTTAATCCAATAAGACAAAAGCGGCGCAATTGAGACTTGAAAATAAAGAGAAGGGAGGGCGAAAAAAAGTATTGCAACGACCCTGGGTTTACAAGCGCGGATATCGACTCAGCCGCTTGAGCATGCTTTTAAGGCACAGTTGATAGCGCGCTGGACTTCGGGCTAGAAGGTAGGGGGTTCGAGACCTCCCTGCCTGTTTCATACAGATTTGGTGGAGCGGTGAAAGAGGATGATAGCAGATCCAGCTATCTTACCTGTGATAATTTTGAGGCAGTGTTGTATCAGTAGTAATTGTATCGGTGTTGGATACATTTGTACTTGGTCTTGCCACGAGACTTATCGGATTCCATTCCCTCAGCGCATAAAACCGCTTCGCCAGGCCAAATACATACACTCCTTTCTTGAAACAATTATCTTAACAGTCTTTATATCTATTATAGACATGTTTAATCAGTGGCGAACCTATTGGACCTAGGCTTTTAGTAATGTAGTGGAGATATAGTATTTATCAATTATGTTGTACAATCATGAAATCATGCACAAAGTAGCCTACACAATCACAAAGCACGTGAAATATAGCTCACAGGACAATGTCATCGGTACTTAGGAAAGACGTTTCAATGTATGATATCTACCAGTAAATGCAACAATGGGTATGTAAACCAGGTATTGAAAAAGTTTGTCCAGAAGTCTTGGTTAGTAGGCTATTCGGGATGTGCATCATGAGCTATTTGCATCAGGGGTGTAGGCATGAGTGGGCCAGGCCCTGCAGATTGAGCAAAAATAAAATACATTATTACTACAAAAACACAGTTCTACTCTCACAAGATGATCATTTGAAAGAACCCTTTCCTGCAGTCAATGAACAAATGCGCCCTCTTTGGCCTCATGGGTGGAATGTTATTAATATAATAAAGATTTTTTTAAACAATAAATCCAGTTTCTATGTCAAACAGTTTTGTTATATTTCAGTCTTCTGTAATGCATATAAAGTGTAATATTGGGATGCAAACAAAAAATGTAATATACACTGCTCAAAAAAATAAAGGGAACACTTAAACAACACAATGTAACTCCAAGTCAATCACACTTCTGTGAAATCAAACTGTCCACTTAGGAAGCAACACTGATTGACAATACATTTCACATGCTGTTGTGCAAATGGAATAGACAACAGGTGGAAATTATAGGCAATTAGCAAGACGCCCAATAAAGGAGTGGTTCTGCAGGTGGGGACCACAGACCACTTCTCAGTTCCTATGCTTCCTGGCTGATGTTTTGGTCACTTTTGAATGCTGGCGGTGCTTTCACTCTAGTGGTAGCATGAGACGGAGTCTACAACCCACACAAGTGGCTCAGGTAGTGCAGCTCATCCAGGATGGCACATCAATGTGAGCTGTGGCAAGAAGGTTTGCTGTGTCTGTCAGCGTAGTGTCCAGAGCATGGAGGCGCTACCAGGAGACAGGCCAGTACATCAGGAGACGTGGAGGAGGCCATAGGAGGGCAACAACCCAGCAGCAGGACCGCTACCTCTGCCTTTGTGCAAGGAGGAGAAGGAGGAGCACTGCCAGAGCCCTGCAAAATGACCTCCAGCAGGCCACAAATGTGCATGCGTCTGCTCAAACGGTCAGAAACAGACTCCATGAGGGTGGTATGAGGGCCCCCACGTCCACAGGTGGGGGTTGTGCTTACAGCCCAACACCGTGCAAGGACGTTTTCATTTGCCAGAGAACACCAAGATTGGCAAATTCGCCACTGGCGCCCTGTGCTCTTCACAGATGAAAGCAAGTTCACACTGAGCACGTGACAGTCTGGAGACGCCGTGGAGAACGTTCTGCTGCCTGCAACATCCTCCAGCATGACTTGGCGGTGGGTCAGTCATGGTGTGGGGTGGCATTTCTTTGGGGGGGCCGCACAGCCCTCCATGTGCTCGCCAGAGGTAGCCTGACTGCCGTTAGGTACCGAGATGAGATCCTCAGACCCCTTGTGAGACCATATGCTGGTGTGGTTGGCCCTGGGTTCCTCCTAATGCAAGACAATGCTAGACCTCATATGGCTGGAGTGTGTCAGCAGTTCCTGCAAGAGGAAGGCATTGATGCTATGGACTGGCCTGCCCGTTCCCCAGACCTGAATCCAATTGAGCACATCTGGGACATCATGTCTCGCTCCATCCACCAACTGTCCATCCACAGACTGTCCAGGAGTTGGCGGATGCTTTAGTCCAGGTTTGGGAGGAGATCCCTCAGGAGACCATCCGCCACCTCATCAGGAGCATGCCCAGGCATTGTAGGGAGGTCATACAGGCACGTGGAGGCCACACACACGACTGAGCCTCATTTTGACTTGTTTTAAGGACATTACATCAAAGTTGGATCAGCCTGTAGTGTGGTTTTCCACTTGAATTTTGAGTGTGACTCCAAATCCAGACCTCCATGGGTTGATACATTTGATTTCCATTGGTAATTTTTTGTGTGATTTTGTTGTCAGCACATTCAACTATGTAAAGAAAAAAGTATTTAATAAGAATATTTCATTCATTCAGATCTAGGATGTGTTATATTAGTGTTCCCTTTTTTTTTTTTTAGCAGTGTATTTCAACTCTATATCTGACATGGTACAAGTGTCTTTTTAATTGTGAGGTGTAAACTTTTTTTTCAAAGTAGATTTGTCTAAAACTACCAAGAATCACTGTGCGACCCTGATTTAGGCCACTGCAGTAAAATGTTAACTTCTTGTTGAAAGTTATTCTTGAAAAGGGAGAAGCTAACAAATTAGCAACAACATCCCCTTCGATAACACCTGCTGCAGCCGTTGCAAACCAGCCTACAAAAAAAGATAGCTAGCTAGAACGTGGGAAAACCACTGCTCCCGATTGCGCAGTGACCTGTTGGCCTTTGAGAAGGCAGAAGTTTCCATGTTTTTTTTTGTAAAAACAGTTTTATAATGACAGTGGAATCAACCATTACAAGTCAAAATGTGATTGGTTGATTCCACTGTCACTCCAAAACGTTCCCCTAATACAGTGAAATAGCATATGCCTTCTTTCTAGCTTCTGATGGCCTAGCCAATGGCCGATTTAGCTAGCTAAATTATTTATCTCCCCAGAGACAACCAAAGAAAAATCCTGATTTGATCATTTTTTCTCTTCAGTGTTAACCATTTCATTTCCAACAAAACTGAAAAGATTAAATCAGAACATCATTGAACATAATAAAATAATTGTAGAAGTCCCTCATTGTTCCCCACTATGTTTGGGTTAGTAATAATTTGTAAAGTGGCTCTATTTTACCTCAGCATGCATTTTGAATGCCTGAAGAATCCATATGTTGTTCTGAAATATGAACACAGAAATACTGGACATTTTGAACTCTTATTATGATGGTGATTTGACAAAATTACAGTCATGGTCTTGAATTGGACTCGCATTCTTCTGGTCTCGGTCTTGACTCGGTCACGGACCCACTGTCCCCCCCCCGGTCTTGACTCGGTCACGGACCCACTGTCCCCCTCCCGGTCTTGACTCAGACTCGATTTTCTCCTGTCTTGGTCTTAAATCGGTCTCACTTTAGGTGGCCTCGAACACAAAACTTTTGTGAGGCGATACAAATATGAGTCACAGGATGGGGACTCCAAATGGAAAGTGAAATCTGGACACTGACTGTAGGTCTATAACATCTCACATAGCAGTAATATTAACTCCTGCAGACTTGAGCATTTCTTGCAGTGAAATTATACATCAAATGTATGAATAAATGTGACTTTGTAACAGGAGTGGAGAAATATGATTTATTTCTTTCAGCATCTTGAGAGAATGCCAATGCGTAGTTTCATACCATCTGTAGAGGTGCTGTCTTTATCAGCATCATAAAAACGGATAGTAGTTCAACCACATAAAATATGCATCCAAGCCGAACTAAAATCTGTTCAGAAATATCTAATTCAGGCAACAACAAAAAAATCCTGCACCCCCTGTCAAAAAATCTGTACGCTGCCTCCGACTGTAGCTTATAGCACATTTTCTATATTAGCAGGTTAGGGTCAGGTGCGAGCCTCAGATTTTCACTTTGTCACATATAGTCGTGAGGTGGCGGATTGGTTATAGCGTTCGCAGGCGGGTGCGGGTGCGGGTGAACAAACAGCTGCCCCACTAGTCTATACAAAGCACAGAGGACTGTTGTGGTTGGTTAGTGTAGGCCATGGAAACACTTGAGCAAAACACTGAGGCAATACGTTTCACAAATCCTCCTCATAAACTTGGCTTTAATCTTTGATAGATAGAAACGTTCAGTTAACTTTCCAAGAGGTTTACAGAAAGGCTGAATCACCTTAATGCGCCTCAGTATTAAAAAAATGCATACAGTCGTATAATAATAGCATTTAGAGGTAGGCTTTATTGCTACATTAATATCATCATCTGTTGGGTTTCCAGGTTCCCTCTACTAAGAAACACAGCATGTGAAGCAGATTATTACTAGGCTAATTCTGTTCCTTAGAGGCTGCCCTTCTTCTGCCAAACTAAACCAAACGCACTCGGAGGGTGAGTCTGTAGCTCCAGAGACCTGAGTTGGTCTGTAGAGGCCTGGGTTGGCAATAATGGACTGAGTGGGTAATGCTGTTGGACTCCACTGTATGAGTGGTTCACACAAGGGCACCATTGTTTCTCCCTCTCAGTCTCTCGCCAATGGGCCTCCTCGCATGTTGCTAAAATCACCACTCAGACTCGTAACCAAGCGGGAATGACAACAGAAACGTATTAAAGTCATAGGAAAACAGATGAAGACAGAGGAAAACAGATGAAGACAGAGGTAAACAGATGAAGACAGAGGTAAACAGATGAAGACAGAGGTAAACAGATGAAGACAGAGGTGAACAGATGAAGACAGAGGTGAACAGATGAC
Source organism: Oncorhynchus mykiss (assembly GCF_013265735.2). Taxonomy (NCBI): domain Eukaryota; kingdom Metazoa; phylum Chordata; class Actinopteri; order Salmoniformes; family Salmonidae; genus Oncorhynchus; species Oncorhynchus mykiss. The sequence goes on along the minus strand of NC_048565.1, from coordinate 43,999,741 downwards.
GACAGAGGTAAACAGATGACGACAGAGGTAAACAGATGAAGACAGAGGTGAACAGATGAAGACAGAGGTGAACAGATGAAGACAGAGGTAAACAGATGAAGACAGAGGTAAACAGATGAAGACAGAGGTAAACAGATGAAGACAGAGGTAAACAGATGAAGACAGAGGTAAACAGATGAAGACAGAGGTAAACAGATGAAGACAGAGGTAAACAGATGAAGACAGAGGTGAACAGATGAAGACAGAGGTGAACAGATGACGACAGAGGTAAACAGATGACGACAGAGGTAAACAGATGAAGACAGAGGTGAACAGATGAAGACAGAGGTGAACAGATGAAGACAGAGGTAAACAGATGAAGACAGAGGTAAACAGATGAAGACAGAGGTAAACAGATGAAGACAGAGGTAAACAGATGAAGACAGAGGTAAACAGATGAAGACAGAGGTAAACAGATGAAGACAGAGGTAAACAGATGAAGACAGAGGTAAACAGATGGCACAATAGATAACTAAAATACTTGTGTTGCTATAGAGAAAATGCTCAGCCTTGGCCTTGTGGTAACTTATTAATCTCTGACAAAACAATAGACTGATTCACACAGCCAAACCTTTTGATTGAGGACACAATATAACATCATCTGAGACAGGAATCAAAACATGAGAAACTTGGTGTAATAAAATCCTACCTCTTTCGTCCAGACTTCATCCTACAGCAGTGAGCTCTCTCGCGCAACTGTGGGAGCAGATTTTCCGCTTTGTCCAAATCTCTTTTCATCCTCCACTAATGCTTTGGCTTGTGATACACACGCTGATCTCTAGTGCTCTCTCTGTCTAAAGCGTTCCTCTGAAGAGATATCAATGAACCGGGCTGAAAGTGACTTCCGCTTTTTAGTTCATCTTCTAAATAGTAGGAGATATTAGGAAACTTTTGCATGCAAGGTTTATTAACGTCACACTTGATTACTACACTCATGTCTGCCTGATCAAGGTATTTATTTTAGTAAATGGAAGTACCCGTGTCGAATCTCTCGCTCTCTCAGCAGTTAGTACAATCTCTCAAAATTCACAAAAGCAAGAACACACACGAGCAATATTTGCATCACACATTTGAGTTAGCGCTGTATCTCAGATTGGGTCTAATCAATAATTTTCTCAGTTTGTACTCTACTTTTTCCCCGTGCTCTACCTGTTCTCCTCGAAGTGGTTGATGAGGTTCAAGACTTTGGAGGGTTTCTCCCGGCTCTTCGCCATCATCGCCCCTCCTCTTCTCTCCTCCATGGTGGCTCTGAGGAGTGCTCTCTCCACACGCCCAAGCGGGTGGGCGGCGGACTTCGTCACCGGGCTCTGGAGGTGGGCTGGCTTCGGAGGCACTGAAGGGATGATTTGAAAAGGTCAGTTGTCAGGGCTAGAGAAGTCGGAGGTCATGTTGGCATGGCCACTCTAGGAGGCTTTCTGTGACTAGATGAGCCTCTACCAGCATTATACGGAATGTTGACTGTGTTTTGTGGAGTTTGGTGTTCTTGAAACACAAGGTGGCAGCACAGGTTACTAAAAGCTAGTCTCATTCCCAGAGTGTCTGTGACCCATGCCTATAAGCTTGCAAAACACAGCTACTTTAAGCACAACATTCATCACCCAGATTTAGATTGAAATATAGCCATTCTGTGGACTAGCAGTATCCTCTTATGGCATGAACTATTCTATAACCCATAGAGGGGATGGTCAATGGGCTGTTGTAATGTAGAGGGTTAGGAGCTTCCTTTTTATCTCTGGAGAATGATTCACTGTGTTCAAATAAAACAGGAATGCAACACCACTAAAGGCAAGGTTTCACCACTGTGTCACACACTGTCTGGTTACATAACTGTCTCTTCTTTGCGGCATGAGCTGTTTTGTCATACATGTTTTGAGCAGTGGTGGAAAAAGTAACCAATTGTCATACTTGAGTAAAAGTAAAGATACCTTAATAGAAAATGACTCAAGTAAAAGTGAAAGTCACACAGTAAAATACTACTTGAGTAAAAGTCTAACAGTTTTTGGTTTTAAATATGCTTAAGTATCAAAAGTGAAAGTATAAATAATTTCAAATTCCTTATATTAAGCAAACCAGATGACACAATTTTAGATACTTTTTTAAAACTTATGGATAGCGCACTCCAACACTCAGACATAATTTACAAATAAAGCGTTTGTGTCTAGTGAGTCCGTCAGATCAGAGGCGGTAGAGATAACCAGTAATATTAGACAGCAATATTATCTGTACCTTGTGGTTTGGGCTGCAGTGAGGGCCTGCTGTCCGAACTTCTTCCATTGACACCCCCCCTGCTCTTCTCACTTGGACTCTTCCCACACAGACCTGTCCGACTGACCCTTGCACTGTGGGGGCTACTGCTTAGAGCTGAAAGAGAGAGAGCGCAAAGAGGAATGGTGAGATTCTCGACAACACTCCGTTGGCTGCGGTAGTGATAGAGCTGGGATCATATGACGTTTACCATGCCTCTGTTGTACTTATTTTGAAAGAGGACCTCCTCACTTCCATACCATATATCCTGTTTTTTTGTGATTCACATCCATGTTGCACCACAGACAGAACATATACCACTCACAGAATATCACCCACCCACAGCCACTGGCTTGAAGCGAGTGTAATACACTCCATCTTCTACTATTCATTTGGCCAATGGCCAGGGGGGAAAGTAAGCCGGTCCGGTACACCGTCCCGGCAAAATAAATAGTGGGGGTACGCCGTACCAGTAAATCATCAGCCTATCACAATAATTAAAACAAAATGTCAAGAAAAGTGTAGGCTACTACACCACTATTTATCATTACCGCATGTCAGAGGCATGGAAAATGTGCGAATGACCTTGAAAACAATGCGATGTGGTTCAAGGAGAACACTGCCATGGCCGAGACGAGTGGCTGACACTGAGACGCGCGCGAACAGCAGTGGAGGCATAAATCCTGGCCTAATTACACTGTGAGATGTTTTGTATAGCAGATGTCTCTTAGCATTCACCACTGTGTTCGGAGGCTGGAACATGTTGCCAGTAGATGAACGGGAGCAGGTAGCCCAGGAAAGAAGTGATTGTTTGACAATCAGATGACCACATCATGACTGGTTGTGTTTATGCCACAATACAAAAAGTCATACAGTTTAAAAAGTTACATGATAAATCTTTCCCGACTAGGCCCACAGATATCCTTATTGAATCCATAGGGATTCTATGTCATTCTATGATTAGACCCATAAAAAACATGTTGGTGTACACGCAAGCATATGAGGTCCTGTACTGGGAAGAAATTAAATCTACTTTCACCCCTGCCCTTGGCTGAACATTAAAGTCTCCACGTAGTTCATTATCATGCTAATGATCCAGATGATTGTCAACAGCACTGAGCCTGGTCTAACCATCTGGTAACAGATGGCATCACGGCTCAGGAGAAGACCCAGATGCAGACAGTTCGAATAACAGACGTTTACTATATAAACAGGGGGGCAGGCAAAGGAAAGGAAAGGGCAGGCAGAGGTAGGTAGTCCAGGGCAGAGTCCGTAAGGTAGAGAACGGCAGACAGGCCCCGTGCAGGCAGAATTATCAAAACTGGGAAAACTAGAAAACAGGCGCTTAAGGAAATAGGAGTACAAAAAAAAACACGCTGGTAGGCTTAACGAGACAAGTGGAACTGGCCACAGACAAACAGAGAACACAGGTATAAATGCACAGGGGATAAAGGGGAAGATGGGCGACACCTGGAGGGGGGTGGAGACAAGCACAAAGAGCTTCATCATTCTGGGAAGTCTCCATTAAGGGCAGTCATGTAAAAACATGACTTAACTCCACTGAGGTATAAGAAGAACTCACATGTGTCGGTCGAGTGAGCATTCACACGACCCTTCACTCAGCAGCTATACAGTATAATCAATGTGTAACATTGTCCATTGTCTCTGAGAGGCTGTCTATTCCTAGTGCTGCAGAGCCTGCATTACTGCACGTGATGATGCAAGAAATTTTCGATGCAAGCAATTTTTTCTCCATGGTAATCTACAGGGAAAACGACAACGAGTTCACCGAAAGATCATGGAAGTGAAATTCTGTCCTAGTTCGACGGAACATTGAAATGCGGTAGTACACGCAATCTCCAAAATCAATCACAGTCCCTCAAAAAGTAACAGCCTTTTATTTTTTTACATTTTTATAGAATCCCTTTAATTCACTAACGTATGATTTGCTCATCGTAACAAGGAAGGAACTTCAGTGGCATTCTGTGTATGAAATGGTGTCACAAGAAGAACTCTAGATAGTTGAATGTGTTCATATACAGAGCCCCAAAATAATTTCAGACGTAACTCTCTAGAGCTCAGGACCCCTTAAGTCCCCTGTTTACTTGATGTCACTTGTTAAATCCACTTCAAATCAGGGGAGGAAAACAGGTTAAAGAAAGGATTTTTAAGCCTTGAGACATGGATTGTGTATGTGTGCCATTCAGAGGGTGATTTAAGTGCCTTTGAAAGGGGTATGGTAGAAGGTGCCATGAGCACCGGTATGAGTGTGCCAAGAACTGCAACGCTGCTGGGCTTCCAGCCTACATGGGCCAGCATCCCCGCGGAACGCTTTCGACACCTTGTAGAGTCCATTCCCCAACTAACTGAGGCTGTTCTGAGGGCAAAAGGGAGGGGTGAAACTCAATATTAGGAAGGTGTTCCTAATGTTTGGTATACTTAGTGTACATTGTACATTTTACCGTAGTGGGCTAAATCAGGGTCACACAGTGTTTCTTGGTCGTCTTAAACAAATCTACTTTGAAACAGAAGAATCCACCTGACTCACATGGTTATGGGCTTAAAAAAAAAGAAGACACCTGTATCATGTCAGATAGAGTTGAAATCTATTCCATTTTGAGTTTACATCCCCGATATGACACTTTATGTACATCACAGAAGACTGACATATTACAAAAGCGATATAGAAACAGCAGATTTTGTGTAAAAATAATAAATCGTGTTGATTAATTGTGAAATTCTGAGAAAAAAAAAAGAGTAACATTCCACTGCAGGAAAGGCTACACTCTTTTTTTTATAGCTCTGCTTCAGTTACAGACAACAACAACAAATGGTCTAGTACTGATTTGACTAGGAAAGCCCCACGGTCTGCTGGGGTGACTTTCTAAACACGGCCCAAGTTTCGTGGATAATTTTAGAGCTGGCCTTAAGAACTCGGCTGATTGCATGCTTGACATCATCTGCAATCACTTTAACAGGGGACATTTCAAACATGTGTTGCGCCATATGACCCATTTTTGGTTGCAATCAAGTCTCCACGTCAAGTTGCCATGTTAGTGATTGTAGAGAGAGTCAGGAAAACCCTCTATTGTAAATAATGAAGGTTGTTATTAAGATGTCAAACACCCAGTCATTCTGCTGTAAATCACCAAGTAAACATCAATGGAGTGGAGTGTATGGACCTCAGGCCCTCACATTTTCCAGCATAGCTACTTCGCGCTGTTGTCTCTGGGTCAGCTACTCCTCGTTCACACACACACACACACCCTATCGTTAAAAGTGGCCCGCCACAGATACCCATGTAAATTAGCAGCAAGCGCCCTGCTAAGCCAAAGCATGTGGATATTAAGATGTTAGGCAGCACAAAGGACCCCTTTCTGGGTTAATTCAGAGATACATTTTTTCAGGTGGTGTAAAATATTTGAAAGTACTACTTAAGTAATTTTTTGGGGTGTCTGTACATTAGTATTTATATTTTTGACTACTTTTACTTTACTACATTCCTAAAAATAAAAATCTGTAATTTTTTACTTCAAACATTTCATACACCCAAAAGTAGTCGTTACATTTTGAATGCTTAGCAGGACAGAAAATGGTCCAATTCACACACTTATCAAGAGGACATCCCTGGTTAATTTAAGACACTCTTTGAAAAAGTAGGCCTCAGACATTTATGGAAGATGCGAAGGGACTCGGGGGGGGGGGGGGGGGGGGGGGGGTGTTTCCACCATTTGGGTGCCAGGACAGAGAAGAGCTTTAACTGGACTGAGCTGACAGGGGTGAGATGGTGAAAAGACCAGATGTGGCAGAACGGAGTGCTGGGGTTTGAGCATTCGAGCCATTTCATTCCACCAGGGAGGAGGGGGCTTAGTTGTCTGTTGCTGATGTAAACATGGTCAGGTTATGGTATGACAGCCTCGTGAGAGCTGGGCCCATTCAAACAGCCTATTTAACAAGTCTGAGTATGTTCTAAGAAGACACACACATGCACGTGCGCACACTTACACACACAATTCAGTTTAAATTCAGTCAATTCAGAAAGTAAATTGAAATTGCAATTCAATATTTTAGAATAGAGCATCCATTCTCAATTATTGTTTAATAGATTGACTACAGTAAACGTTTAATGTGGAATCTAATTTCCTGAATTGAAACTAAATTGACCCCAAACCTGACACACACACACCACAACAGGACGGCACAAGACCAAACCAAGCCAAAGTTTTTGCAATTTCCAAATCACACAACTCCAATAATTAAAATTCTTTACTCTTCTCTTTTATACGAAAGTCTGTCTTCTGATTCCAATGTAAAACCACATTAGCCCACATCAGTTAGACTACGTGAATATGGATGTTTGCAAGGTGAGCTTCTGAGCCTGGGGTAGAAGGCCAAACAGGATTCTGTAGAAACTGGAAAGTGAGCAAATATTGAACATTCGCAGCTGAATCCAATAGTTAATAGTGAATGCAGAACTCCGATAAACACAATCCCACCTGAGGCTCTGTCCATGATTTACACTGTAGGAGACCTGCTACCATGGCAACTGTCCCGAACCTTCTCAACACTACAAAATATTTTACTATTGAACTGGCAGGGAGAACAAGCTCGTGGGCATTCGCTTGTTTCCAAAGGATTTTAGACCAACTCTGGTGGAAATCATGGCATTAATTTCACTCAAGACAGTCATAAATTAATCCTCAAGAATGATCCAATGAAAATGATCAAAGACATGTATCTAGCATCTAACAAAAACAATTATAATGACACATGAAAAAGATTCTCCCCAGTACTGAACTCTATCACCATATTGGAAGGCTGAGGAGTCTTGCCATGGCGCAGAGAGCTGAAAATAGGCCAAAATACTCGGTCCTCTTAATCTTTCATGACATCCGGAGAGAGGAAGAGTGAAGAAGATCCGTTCAAGGAAAAAAAGTTTACCTCAGGTCAGGGTCTGTGTGTTAAAGCCTCCAGTGTGCTGCTGGTGTTACTAAAGATATCTCCTCCGTTGAGACGACGCCTCCCTGTCCTTGCCGACACAGATACACAAGAATGCATGTTTACCAATACAACCGGGCTCAGAGAGGATGAAGGAATGTATCAATCTAACAAAACCACTCTCCCTCTAATCAGAGATAAGAGCAGCGTATCCACATCCTTTACCTCACTGGGAGAGAGAAAATAACAGGATCGACCAACCACGATGCCTCTAGGAATAGATCTTGTTGTGAAGCGGACGTTTGAAAAAGCTATCTAATTTGTGGTATAATTAGGGATGTGCATCTTTCCATTTCAAGATGATTCGATACCTAGATACATGGGCTACAAATACGACAGGAACGATACGTTTTAGTTTGAAACGATTCGGTTTGATTAGAGGAACGAATCGATGCAATTTGGTGCGATGTGATTCGATGCACTAACATAGGTTGTATAAACACGTTCATTTTCTATTTTAAATTCAAATCTGCTGCTGATGGAGCTCATGAGCTAGATCTGTCTGAGCTGACTCTTTGTGTATGTGTGTGTGTGTGTGTGTAATTGATGTATAAGTCTAGGGTGTATGTAGACAACTAAGCGGATCCAGAGCACAAAAAAATTGTGAACCGGCAATTCGTAACGTTTTAATCAATTTTCTGCCCGATGCATGCTAGATCTAGATCGGTTTGGAGTGTCACATAAGAGCATAATGCCTTTGTTACAAAAACCCATTGATACTGCTCTCTCTCTCGCTCTCTAATCCCTCTCTCACTAATCCTGAGACAACATGTGTGTCCCGACACTCAAGTCAGAGCTGTGAGTAAAAACAATAGGCACACCTGTCTTTCTGCACCCAGCCACCACCCAGAGAGGGGAGTGCCTGTGCTTCAGTCTATAGCTGCAAACCCTGGTCTAAGTTACTGTTTTTACTTCGAACCTAAAATAAACCAGAGCCCTGTGTCCCAAGGGGACACCCCACTCTAAGCACACTGCATATCTAACAGTATTTATAATCAAATCTGCCTGGGATTCAAAATGGGTGGTAATTCTCAGTGATCTCCAGTTATGAGCAGGGTTGTGAGAGTGCACACAAGAATAATGGAAGCAATTCCAATTTTAAAGTGAATACATCCACAACATATGAGTGAATATATCCAACAATCCATAAATTGTCTTTGGACTCCTGCCTGCAATTATGAAATACTGTGACTTGATATCATTATCTATTACTTTCACTGCAAAGGGCGACAGTTGTGGGAATAGTCTAACTCCAGAAATATATGTATACCAACCACAATAGCACATTCATCTAAGAAAACAGAGAAAAACATGAGAGGCGGGGATAAACTGAATCACTGACATAACCTGAGAATAAACTCACCCAAAGCCTCTTCTACAGAGTAGTAGGAAATCCTTACAGGGCAGACAAGGTAGCTCAAGCCTCCCGTAGGAGTAGTAGGGAAAGTCTGGCAGTAACATGCAATATTCCCAGGCAGGCAGGCACTGCAGCTCAGAGCTAAGTGACTCAGCTCAGCGGAGAGACTCACCAATAAGGGGAAGACTACTTCATCCTTCCCTCCACCCCCCTTCTCTCTCTCTCTCTCTCTCTCTCTCAAAACAACTAGAGGGATATAAGACACAGACAGAGTGCATAGCGCACAAACACACGTGCAAACACACACCAGCACACTTCACCATAGCACTATCGTCGCAGCGATAAGGGGAAGGGTGAATTGGCTCTGAAAGGATGTGCAATTCAATAAAATGTTATAGAATTTTCAGTCTCTTTCTTCCTCAGGCTGTCTACACACACAGCACAAGGACTGAGACTAGAAAGAGAAAGACACAGAAAGTTAGCCACCCACAGTGTTGGGGAGTAGTGAACTACGTTACATGTAGTAGCTTAGTTTTTAATTGAACTAAGTTCAAATCAAGGTAGTGTTTTCAGTAGTTAATTACTTTTTTTTTGCCATGTAGCGTTGTAGCTACTGGAACTACACACTACATTTTTTGCTAAAATAAAATATTGGTGAAGTAGGCAATAATTTCCTTTCTTTTTCAGCAACAGACCTGTGTAATTTTCACTTGAAATATTGTTTTTGTGTTTAATAGGCTAAATTGAACTAACATACGATCCCAAAGTTATCGGTTCTTGCAATTTGTAGTCAATTGTCACACCCTGATCTGTTTCACCTGTCCTTGTGATGGTCTCCACCCACTCCAGGTGTTGCTCGTTTTCCCCAGTGTATTTATCTCTTTGTTTCCTGTCTCTCTGTGCCAGTTTATCTTGTATGTCCAAGTCAACCAGTGTGTGTTTTTTTTTTTCTTTCCCATGCACGGTCCTTTTCTATTCTCTTGTTGCTAGTCCTTCTGGTTTTGACCCTTGCCTGTTTCTGGACTCTGTACCTGCCTGCCTGACCATTCTGCCTGCCTTGACCTCGAGCCTGTCTGCCACTCTGTACCTCCTGGACTCTGAACTGGTTTTGACCTTTTGCCTCTTTCCTACCCCTTTTTGGATCAATAAATATCTAAGAGTCCAACCATCTGCCTCCGGTGTCTGCATCTGGGTCTCTCTTTGTGCCATGATAGTCAATGACATTTCAGATTTACATATAATTTTTCACAAAGTAGTTTGTGAGAGTAGCTATATTTTCAGAGTAGCTTCCTGTGGCATATTGTATTGGAAGCCACGTAACCACTTGGGGAACTCGCAGTTGGAGAGTGGGATATGTTGGAACAGTAATCACCAGAAAGAGTTTGAGCAGCTCAAGGTATTAATCATGCATGCTCCAGTACTGAGGTTCTAGGATGAAAAGCTCAAAACTAAAATCTCAGCAGATGTCTCTAAATCAGGTTTAGGTGCAGTGTTACAGCAGTATGCCACTAGATGGCGCCCATTCACATGTGTCCATGGCTCTGGCAGCTTCTGAGTGTAACTATGCTCAGATTGAGAAAGAGGCAATGTAACTGTCATATGCATATAAGATATTCCATGTGTTTATCTATGGTAAAACAGTGTGGGCCAAAACATAAACCTTTTGGTTAATATTGCAAAGAAGGATCTGGCATACACACCACCAAGGGTACAGAGACTGTTTCTAAAACGTCAGAAATATGACTTGCAACTCGAGTACAGGCCAGGGAAAGAATTGTTAGTGGCAGACACATTGTCCAGAGCTTTAGACAGCTCAGAACCAAACCAGATATACGAGCAGGACGATACCATACATGTAAACCTTATCAGAAAGAGCTGCCCAGTCTCTGGGACAGTTATTTCACATGCTACTGCAGAAGATGAGTGTTTGCCAACGCGATTCAAGCCATAACATACGGCTTGTCTGCACAAGCTATGATATACCCTTATGGTCAATACAGGGATGAGCCATCTGTACCTGGCGGAATTCTGTTTAAGAGTTCAAGAATTGTGATACCAAGTGGGTTGCAGAAAAACATGCTGATCAAAATACACAAGGGCCATCTAGGGATGGAGAAGTCACAACGACGTGCAAACGCAGTGTCATTTTGGCCAAAGGTGAATACTGATATAGAGCAGACAATCAGAGCCTGTGAAACATGCCAGAAATACAGAGCAAAGAGACAATGTGGGTTGAAGAAAAATAGGTATTGAGACCATGGGGCAAAGTAGGAATAGATCCCTGTTCTCTTGGAGGGAGAGAACGATGTTCTACTGACTATTACTCTCATTACAGAGAGAGCTTTGCTGAAGGACACTACTGCTAGTCAGGAGATAATTCTTTGCTCGCCATGGGGTTGAAGAGATTGTGCGTACGGACAACGTCTCACAGTTCAGCTTTCAGTGATTCTTCTAAATTGTACTGGTTCGAGCGTGTCACATCCAGCCCACTGTACCCACGGTCTAATGGGTTAGTTGAGAACAGTGTCAAAACAGTGAAACTACCGGTTAGGAAAGCTCTGGACTCAAAGACAGATCCATAACTAGCTTTGTTAAACTACAGGGCTACTCCACTAAAACATGGTCTGTCTCCTGCAGAGCTGTTGGTCAACAGGAAACTCAAACTAGGTTGACAGTACTCCTAGAAACAGAGAAGGATGACAAGGTCATTTTTAACAAACAGAGAGAAAAGAGTGAACAGAAAGGAACTATGAAAACAGGTCCAAGGCACTCAGTCCAAATGATAGAGGGAAAATGCATGATGGTAAAACGTGGAGCCAAGTGACCACTTGAGGGACGTGCAGCCCCCGCACAGGAGTTTAAAACCTCTTGAGGCTAGTATTTTGATGTTTGGATGAAAAACGTGCCCAAAGTAAACTGCCTATTTCTCAGGCCCAGAAGCTAGAATATGCATATAATTAGCAGATTAGGATAGAAAACACTCTAAAGTTTCCAAAACGGTAAAAATATTGTCTGAGTATAACAGAACTGATATTGCATGCGAAAACCTGAGGAAAATCCATCCAGGAAGTGCTGTTTTTCTGAAACCCCTCTTTTCCATTGCAAGCCTATCCTCCATTTAAAGCGATATCAACCAGATTCCTTTCCCTATGGCTTCCACAAGGTGTGAAGAGTCTTTAGACATAGTTTCAGGCTTTTATTCTGAAAAATTAGCGAGAATGATCACATCGTGTCAGTGGATAGCTAGAAGTCCTCAGATTTCTGCATGCGCGTGCCACTGGAGCGAGACCTTTTCTTTCTCTCTTCTATTGAAAAGGATACCGTCCGGTTGAAATATTATAGATTATTTATTGTAAAAACAACCTGAGGATTGATTATAAAAAATGTTTGACATGTTTCTACGAACTTTACGGATACTATTTGGAATTTTCGTCTGCCCGTCGTGACCGCACGAGCCTGTGGATTACTAAACAAAATGTGCCAAATGGAGGTTTTTGGATATAAAGAGAATCTTTATCGAACAATTTTTTTTTTTGTATAACTGGGAGTCTCGTGAGTGCAAACATACGAAGATCATCAAAGGTAAGCGATTAATTTTATTGCTTTTCTGACTTTCGTGACCAATCTACTTTGCTGCTAGCTGTTTGAAATGTTTTGTCTGCTGAGAGCTGTCCTCACATAATCGCATGGTTTGCTTTCACCGTAAAGCCTTTTTGAAATCTGACACACCAGGTGTATTAACAACAAGCTAAACTGTGTTTTGGTATATTGCACTTGTGATTTCATGAAAATTAAATATTTTTAGTAATTTAATTTGAATTTAGCGCTCTGCAATTCACCGGATGTTGACGAAAATGATCCCGCTAAAGGGATCGGTGCGCCAAGAGGTTTTTAAGACCGGGAGATTCCAGCTCAATGCACTATACTTGTGCGGCTCCGGTTAACTTGAACAAAGAAGAGCTTATGTTGTAAAGAACAATTGTTTTCTTTAGTATTTCTTAGACAAGAAGATGCAACACTTCCCCAACACTGGCCACCCACTGCCCTACTACTCTCCTGAACACTCCATATTTAACACCTGGATAACCACTCTCTAACATCCTCCTGTAGCTTTCTGTCTGTTCACCTCCCCATACAAACATCTACAAACACCTCCTATAGCTACGCTACCATTTCCCCCCAGCCAAAACCAGTATGAAGTCCAAAGTAAATGTTAGTGTCATACTACCCATGAGCAACCAACAAAAAAACAATACTAACTTTCCTGCAGTCAAATGACCAAACCGCCCTATAGTGGCCTCAGGTGTGGAATGTTATTAATATTTTTCCTAATTTCAAAATTAATAAAAACTTTTTTTTTTACGTAGAAAAAATGGTGTTTCTATGTCAAACAGTTTTGTTATATTTCAGTCTTCTGTGATGTATATGAAGTGTATTATTGGGACGCAAACTCAAAATGGAATACATTTCAACTCTATATCTGACATGGTACTGACATGGTCTTATGTTTTTAAGGCCATAATTCTGTGTGTGTGAGGTTGTATACAGTGCATTCGGAAAGTATTCTTCCCTTTCTCCACATTTTGTTACGTTACAGCTTTATTCTAAAATGTATAAAATAAAACATTTTCCTCATCAATCTACACACAATATCCCATAATGACAAAGCAAAACACTGAAATAGCTTATTCACATAAGTATTCAGACCCTTTGCTATGAGACTCAAAATTTAGCACAGATGCATCTTGTTTCTATTGATCATCCTTGAGATGTTTCTACAACTTGATTGGAGGCCACCTGTGCTAAATTCAATTGATTGGACATGATTCGGAAAGGAACACACCTGTCTACATAAAGTCCCACATTTGACAATGTCAGAGCAAAAACCAAGCCATGAGGTTGAAGGAATTGTCGGTAGAGCTCCGAGACAGGAGTATGTCGAGGCACAGATCTGGGGAAGGGTACCAGCAAAAATTCTGCAGCATTGAAGGTCCCCAAGAACACAGTAGCCTCTATTATTCTTATATTCTTATATAAACAAGATTCTCTGGTCTGATGAAACCTAGATTGAACTCTTTGGCCTGAATGCCAAGAGTCACGTCTGGAGGAAACCTGGCACCATTCCTACAGTGAAGAATGGTGTCGGGATGTTTTTCAGCGGCAGGGACTGGGAGACTAGCCAGGATTGAGGGAAAGATAAATGGAGGAAAATACAGAGAAATCTTTGATGAACAACGACCCTAAGCACACAGCCAAGACAACGCAAGAGTGGCTTCGGGACAAGTCTCTGAATAATCTTGAGTGGCCCAGCAAGAGCCTGGGCTTGAACCCGATCAAACATCTCTGGACAGACCTGAAAATAGCTGTGCAGCGACACTCCCCATCCAACCTGACAGAGGATCTGCTTGAGAGGATCTGCAGAAAACAATACAGATGTGCCAAGCTTGTAGTTTCATACCCAAGAAGACCCGAGGCTGTGATCGCTGCCAAAGGTGCTTCAACAAAGTACTGAGTAAAAGGTCTGAATACTTATGTACATTTGATATTTACGTTTTTATACATTTGCAAAACAATTTACAAACCTGTTTTTGCTTGGTCATTATGGACTATTGTTCGTAGATTGATGAGGATAAAAAAACAATTTAATACATTTTAGAATAAGGTTTTAACGTAACGAAATTTGGAAAAAGCTAAGGGGTCTGAATGCTTCCTTGAATACCTTGAAGTAGTTGTTCCCCTTGCTCTGCAAGGGCCGTGGCTTTTGTGGAATGATGGGTAATGATGCTTTGTGGGAGGCAGTAGTTGATGTGTGCAGAGGGTCCCTGGTTCGAGGCCAGGTAGGGCCGAGGAGAGGGATGGAAGCTATACTGTTACATTTAAGACTACCAAGAAACACTCTATGTGACCCTGATTTAGCCTGCAGTAAAAGGTTACATGGAAAGTATAAACAGAAGTAAAGAGATCTAAAAGTTGTTTGAGATAGATCTAAACTATCTTTCTTACGATTCACAGAAGTCTGTGCAGAGAACTGTGAGTGGAGCTTCCGCATAGTCGGCTATCTGTCTGTGTGTCTGTCACCGTGTCTTGCAGAATTTCTCACAACAGTGTAACGCAGATGTACAGGTTCTCAGATTCTAACAGTCAGCTCATGACAGAACCTACTGTATAACACAGGAAGCCAGTATTCTATTCTAACACACACACACACACACACACACACACACACACACACACACACACACACACACACACACACACACACACACACACACACACACACACACACACACACACACACACACCCTGTGACATCAGCTGCTGGGGAATGGAGGGTATGGCAGTCATTTCCTTCCATCCCTTTATTAACCAGTCTGACCAGTAGGTATTCCTCTCTGCAGCTATCTCATTGCATGCTTTCTTAATGCATAGCGTTAACACTGTGGTAGCTACTATATTATTACCAAGGAGACAGACACAAGGTTAACAATGTTTAAGACCTCAAGACCCTCAACAAAACGAGTGTCTAAAAACCTGCAACCATGTGCATTATCTGCTACCTGACCTTTAAAAGTACCAGAGAGCCCACTCTGACACTCTGGATATTTGATCAGTTTGAAGAGTATATTGTGCCAAACAATATGTCTAAAAATAAGCAATATCCAAAAGGGTAGTTTTGAGATATTCATATTTTTTACTGTTGAATAAATGTATGTGAAAATGTGTATTTCAGAATCTAGACATACTCCATATTTGAGAGAACATTATAAGGAGTATAATGACACCAAGATGTTGTCTGTGGAATGTACGGTTCACGGATCATAAGGTCTTATAGGAGGCATGTACAGGTCTAAAAAGGGCCTAGAATTGCCACTTTCATCATGATTTTCTCAATAAGTATTTGTTATACAAATGTAAAAAGCACTTGAAACATCCTTCCTCCAAATGAAGTAACTATGTGAGAATTGCCAGAACAATCAGAGATACCCAAAATATTTTCAGACTATGCTGGCATGGAATCACCTTGTAGTGAAAAGGAGAGTTAAACCCAGTGTTTGAGTAGCAGTTCCAGACTGAACTCCCAGAGACCAGATGACCGACTGACCGACCGACCGACCGACCGACCGACAGACCGACAGACCGACCGACCAACCGACCGACCGACAGGAGGATTTACAGTAAGGCCTGTTGAACCACCCAGACTTTCATCAGATGAACACTCCCCTCACCCACTTGTTCACAGTCCAATTTTAGATTATAGGCTACCCCCTCTGAGGCTGATCAATGGGGAAAACTGGAAGAGAGGGATAGAGGGAGGGAGGGAAGGAGAAAGAGAGTGAAGGGGGGGGGGTGGCATATGACAGGACAAGCATTCAAAGGGGGGGGGGGGCAGCAGCAGATAAACACAGAGGAAGAAATATAAATACAATGAATAGAAGGAAAGGACAGACGAACATAGAGAGAACGGGGGTAAGAAGACTGGCAGATGAGAAGAGAGGGAGGACGGTAGAAAGCAAAATACAGAGAAAGTGTGGCACAGAAGGGAGAGACTCATACATAATTACTGCTTTAAGCCACACCCACACACAACACACACACACACATTTTCTGTGAACCTGTGTGCTGCCAAGGGGAGTATTTATACAGTTCAGCATGCATTCCCCTTCCCTCTGCACTGCTCATCTAATCTGGATGGGACCACATTCCTCGTTGGCACCCTTTCATTCTATTACTTTCATTTTCTCTCTGCGCTAAACAGAGAGAAAAAAGACATACACTCTGTCCCACATACCCGTGCTCAAACGCAGCATTGGCTTAACATCACACGACTACACTTGGTTAAACTGAGAAGCATTGACAGTGTTATCACCTCGGGCTGGGGGAAGGAAGGAGAACGCTTTTAGAAAAGGAAAGCACAGCACAATGAGCAGTACACCATGCTCACATCTACACAGCACCGTAGGGCCTGTCATTTCACAAAGGTTAAATACTCCTCTTTTAGTACAGTAGACTACAGTAGCTAATGAACAGAAACTAATAGTAGGAGAGAGGGGAGATAAGAGATAGCAATATTAAAAGAGGAGATTGTGATATTGAGAGTGAGAAAGGGATCAAGTTGACCTTTAGCGTGTTCGATCTTCACCCCGACACAGGCCTCCTCATCAGTGTTCTTGGAATGGAAACAGCTGGGCTTGCCTTTCTTTTCTGCAATGACAAGTCCAAATGTTACCAAATGCTAATATATCAAGTTTACTGTAACGTACTGTAAGACACACCAAGACCCAAACATTCACCCAACATGGAAAGAACAGGGGCAAGAGGAACCAGCCTGAAGTAGTTTATAGAGCTCAATGATTTTTTGAATAGGAGAGAGAGAGAGAGAGAGAGAGAGAGAGAGAGAGAGAGAGAGAGAGAGAGAGAGAGAGAGAGGATCGAATTCTGGAATCTCTTGTGTAGCTTTTGCAGGATTCTGAACAGCTGCTATATGCATAATTTGAGCAATTCTGATCCTCTGGTTCACACGAGGGGAGAGTTATTATTTTATTTGTTTGGAAATAAAGTAATATTCCATCCCTCAGAGATTTCATTCTAATGAGTTAGAATGTGATATGTAGGGCATCCTCACTAGGGAGAGCTAAGACACTCACCAGAGCCATTTCATATGCACATAAAACATTAAAGAGGAAACAGCCATGCTATTAATACCATGATAGGCCCACACACATGCAGTGCATTCGGAAAGTATTCAGACCCTTGGACTTTTTCCACATTTTGTTACGTTACCGCCTTACTCTAAAATGGATTAAATAAATAACAATCCACATCAATCTACACCATAAAACCCCATAATGACAAAGGGAAAACAGGTTTTTATTAAAAACTGAAATAGCTTATTTACATAAGTATTCAGACCCTTTGCTATGAGACTCAAAATTGAGTGTTTCCATTGGTCATCCTTGAGATGTTTCTACAACTTGATTGGAGTCCACCTGTGGTAAATTCAATTGATCAGACATGATTTGGAAAGGCACACACCTGTCTATATTAAAAAGTCCCACAGTTGGCAGTGCATGTCAGAGCAAAAGATAGGATTGTGTCGAGGCACACATCTGGGGAAGGGTACCAAAACATTTCTGCACCATTGAATGTCCCCAATTACACAGTGGCGTCTTTCATTCTTAAATGGAAGAAGTTTGGAACCACCCGGCCAAACTGAGGAATCGGGGGAGAAGGGTGACCAAGAACCCGATAGTCACTCTGACAGAGCTCCAGAGTTCCTCTTTGGAGATGAGAGAAACTTCCAGAAGGATAACCATCTCTGCAGCACTCCACCGATCAAGCCTTTATGTTAGAGTTGCCAGACGGAAGCCACTCCTCAATAAAAGGCACATGAAATCCCGCTTGGAGTTTGTCAAAACTCTCAGACCATGAGAAAAGATATTTAATCAATCAAAAATATTGAATACATTTTAGAATAAGGAGTAACGTAAAAAGTCAAGGGGTCTGAATACTTTCTGAAGGCACTGTATACACACACACACAAAATGTTCCGATCTTTCTTAAATTTCAACACAAACAGCAGCCACATTCTAACGTTTGCCATTACGACAGTAACAGTCAGGATGCTGAAGTCCAATACTAACATCAACCAGACATTCTTGATGTTACAGTACAGATGAAACTGCCAAAGTGAAAGTGAGTATTGAGTATTTAGGGGAATAGAGTACATGCTTACTGTGGGGGCATGGAGGGGGATGGGTGTGTGTGTGGTGTGAGGGTATGATATCCGGCTGCAGGGATTAAAGAGGGCTTTCTACACCCACCATCTGGACTCCTGATGCCAGGCTTTCCAGCTGTTCACACACACACACACACACACACACACACACACACACACACACACACACACACACACACACTTTAGTATAGATTGCAGAAAGCGTGTTTCCTATCCAAGGCAGTGAGCAGTACAGAAGCAGTACATACATGCAGTTGTAGTCGGAAGAAATTAAAACTCGTTTTTCAACCACTCCACAAAATTGTTGTTGACAAACTATAGTTTTGGCAAGTCTGTTAGGGCATCTAGTGTGTGCATGACACAAGTAATTTTTCCAACAATTGTTTACAGACAGATTATTTCACTGTATCACAATTCCAGAGAGTCAAAAGTTTACATACACTAAGTTGACTGTGCCTTTAAACAGCTTGGAAAATTTCAGTCAATTGGAGGTGTACCTGTGGATGTATTTCAAGGCCTACCTTCAAACTCAGTGCCTCTTTGCTTGACATCATGGGAAAATCTAAAGAAATCAGCCAAGACCTCAGAAAAAAAATTGTAGACCTCCACAAGTCTGGTTCATCCTTGGGAGCAATTTCCAAACGCCTGAAGGTACCACGTTCATCTGTACAAACAATAGTACGCAAGTATAAACACCATGGGACCACAGAGCCATCATACCGCTCAGGAAGGAGACACGTTCTGTCTCCTAGAGATGAACGTACTTTGGTGCGAAAAGTGCAAATCAATCCCAGAAAAACAGCAAAGGACCTTGTGTACCTGTTTCCTCTAGCAACTTCACAAGTATCTATATCCAAAAGGAAACAAGTCCTATATTGACATAACCTGAAAGGCCGCTCAGCAAGGAAGAAGCCACTGCTCCAAAACCGCCATAAAATAGCCAGACTATGGTTTGCAACTGCACATGGGGACAAAGATCATACTTTTTGGAGAAATGTCCTCTGGTCTGATGAAACAAAAATAGAACTGTTTGGCCATAATGACCATCGTTGTGTTTGTAGGAAAAAGGGGGAGGCTTGCAAGCCGAAGAACACCATCCCAACCATGAAGCACAGGGGTGGCAGCAACATGTTATGGGGGTGCTTTGCTGCAAGAGGGTCTGGTAAACTTCACAAAATAGATGGCATCATGAGGGAATACAATTCTGTGAATATATTGAAGCAACATCTCAAGACATCAGTCAGGAAGTTAAAGCTTGGTCGCAAATGGGTCTTCCAAATGGACAATAACCCTAAGCATACTTCCAAAGTTGTGGCAAAATGGCTTAAGGACAACAAAGTCAAGGTATTGGAGTGGCCATCACAATGCCCTGACCTCAATCCTATAGAAAATCTGTGGGCAGAACTGAAAAAGCGTGTGCGAGCAAGGAGGCCTACAAACCTAACTCAGTGATTGGACAGGCCTGAGGAGTGATGGGAGCCATAGGTCAGTTATGGGGCACGGGGACGAACACTGTCAATGACAGCCATTCAGTCAGACGACAGGCGACACAGAGGTGACAATGATATTCATTGTCGATTAGGAGTGATGAGAGATGTTATGAAAGAAAAAACGAGTGACTATACAAAGCTCTGATGAAGGTGTCTGACACCATTACTGTGCCTAGCATAGTGTGGATGTTTGAATCAGGGCTATGTTTGGTTTTGTATGGAAAAATACCAACAATCATGTCCTTCAGGGCAAATGACCTGCCAACCACCTGAGAGCTGTGGTGTTAACCTTCTACTGCAGTGTGTGTCAAATCGAATCAAATGTTATTTGTCACATGCGCCGAATATAACAGGTGGAAACTTTTCCATGAAATGCTTGCTTACAAGCCCTTCCCAACAATGCAGAGTTTTTTAAAAATGATAATAAAAAGAGTAACACAAGAGAAATAAAATACATAAGAATGGAGCTAAATACAGAGAGTACCAGATCAATGTGGAGCTAAATACAGGGAGTACCAGTACCAGATCAATGTGGAGCTAAATACAGAGAGTACCAGTACCAGATCAATGTGGAGCTAAATACAGAGTACCAGTACCAGGTCAACGTGGAGCTAAATACAGAGAGTACCAGTACCAGGTCAATGTGGAGCTAAATACAGAGAGTACCAGGTCAATGTGGAGCTAAATACAGAGAGTACCAGTACCAGATCAATGTGGAGCTAAATACAGAGAGTACCAGATCAATGTGGAGCTAAATACAGAGAGTACCAGTACCAGATCAATGTGGAGATAAATACAGAGAGTACCAGTACCAGATCAATGTGGAGCTAAATACAGAGAGTACCAGTACCAGATCAATGTGGAGCTAAATACAGAGTACCAGTACCAGGTCAACGTGGAGCTAAATACAGAGAGTACCAGTACCAGGTCAATGTGGAGCTAAATACAGAGAGTACCAGGTCAATGTGGAGCTAAATACAGAGAGTACCAGTTACAGATCAATGTGGAGCTAAATACAGAGAGTACCAGTACCAGGTCAATGTGGAGCTAAATACAGAGAGTACCAGGTCAATGTGGAGCTAAATACAGAGAGTACCAGTTACAGATCAATGTGGAGCTAAATACAGAGAGTACCAGTACCAGATCAATGTGGAGCTAAATACAGAGAGTACCAGGTCAATGTGGAGCTAAATACAGAGAGTACCAGTTACAGATCAATGTGGAGCTAAATACAGAGAGTACCAGTACCAGATCAATGTGGAGCTAAATACTGGGGTGGCAGGGTAGCCTAGTGGTTAGAGCGTTTAATTAGTAACCGGAAGGTTGCAAGTTCAAACCCCCATGCTGACAAGGTACAAATCTGTCGTCCTGTTCCTAGGCCGTCATTGAAAACAAGAATTTGTTCTTAATTGACTTGCCTAGTTAAATAAAAAAATACAGAGAGTACCTGTACCAGATCAATGTGGAGCTAAATACAGAGAGTACCAGGTCAAAACAAACAGAGTGCAGCATATGATAAGGGCAATTTAATTAACAACTTAGCAGTCTTATGACTTATGATAAGCTGTGTCGGAGCCTGTTGGTCCGGTACCGTTTACTGGATGGTAGGTCCGGTACCGTTTACTGGATGGTAGCAGGGTAGCTGGATGGTAACAGCTTATGTGGCTGGAGTCTTTTTACGGGCCTTCCTCTGACACAGTCTGATATAGATATAAACCTTTGTTTTTACACTGCTGCTACTTGCTGTTTATTATCTATGTCACTTTACCCCTACCTACATGTACAAATGACCTCGATTAACCTGTACCATGACACATTGTACCCCCTGTATATAGCCTCGGAATTGTTTTTAGTCAATATTTTCTTAGCTCTATTTTCTAAAAACTGCATTGTTGGTTAAGGGCTTGTAAGCATTTCACGGTAAGGTCTACCTACACCTGTTGTATTCGGCACATAGAACAAATGTTGATATAGAGCACCTTCCACCACCCTGGTTGTGTGTGTGTGTGTGAACACACTCCATTCAGTTCTAGTGCCACACACTCATCATGTCCCTGCAGTGTTAACATTTCAAATGCCTCTTTAAAAACAGCCTAGTAACAGTAAACACACGCAGTCAGCAAAAAGCAGAGCAGAGCTGCTGAGTCATTGACAAGCATAATTGACAACTTCTGAACATTTCTCCATCCTCTCCTCCTTTCCTCTCCTCTTCCCTCGGGCAGTGCTATAACACCCCAGTGATTCTCACAAAACTGGCACTTGACCAAACATTTTTGCCTAAAAAGATACACATTTTCCACAATAATTCCTCTTGGATCACTAAGATTAGGATCTGTATTTATCTATTTCATAATTATTGTTATGTTTATTGATCTGATTTCATGCAACTTACCACAATTTACACAACAAGCACAGCAAAAAAATTATCATTACCGTAACAGTTTTCAAAGTCCAAAAAAGTAATAAACAAATCCATTTCTAATAATTTTTTAACATTGCTCACCTAATGAAAAGGCCTGAAGTAAACAACACTGAAAATATATATGTTTACAATTAAATTATTAAAATGCATTTTGTAATTTCTCAGACATCCTTTTCTAAATCTTGTTAGTTGTGTGTACATGTTATTTTTATGTACAAATATATGGATAAAAGAACAAATGGCACACTATCAGATTAAGACAAAATTACAAAGTAAACATGACGTTTTTCCTAATATTTCCTAAATATTGGTATATTGTGGTAATGACAAGCAGTTTTCAGAGATGACAATGCATGTTTCGGTAATGAGTGTTGCATAGTTTGGCATTAAAAAATGGTACCGAGTTCTATGAGAGATTCAGTAACCCAATACTTCGTCTTATTGTGTCATTTGTTAATCCCAAATGACTTGCATAATACTCAAATCACTGATCTTAGTGGAATTGCCTAAAATGCCCCTTATGTTAGTAGAAGTACTGCAATTACGTGCATGTACTTTCAAAAGTCAAAAGTGGACTTAAACATAAAAAAAAGACGTGTCGTTCCAAGGTATTTCAGATGTATTTCTAAATTGAATGGGATCCTGTGGGCAAATGGTATAACGTGATATTCATATAAAGTATGTGGGAAATATGTGGGATATGGACCAAACACTGTCTTGGGATATCAAACAACAGTATAGGTAAGTACTAAAACAGGTACACATGTCAAAATGTACACACCTCCTTTAAGTAACGGGGTTGCTCTCTGCTGAAAAACAAACTCCAGATTGTGGCTTTAAGTTAAAAAATATATATATATATTTAAATAAAATGATAAACTCATATTTCTTGACAACCTCTGCTTTAATTAAATAACTGATGCTTATTATCATATTGAAATTAAAGTTCTCATTACCGAAACGGACCTAAAAATGATGCGGTAATGAGAAACATGTCCATAGACACTGTGCTTTAATGTAATAAATATTATAGTTCAATGTAAACTTCAACTAGTATAGCATTTGTTATGCTTTATGGGCAAACAACAGGAACATATTTGGGGGTTGTATTCAAATAACTTTGGTTTTTCTTAAGTAAAATTGTATAAAATGACCCAAGAATTTAATCCAGACGCAGTTTGTCAATGACAATTTGGGGATAAAAAATTAATCTGGGCAAAAATGTAAAATGTATTTAAAGTAAGACACTGTGCCATAAACTAAGCATCTTAGTCTTCATAATGATAGTTTGTTGTTGCAGATGCAACATGGTTTTCTAACTTAATTTGCCACTGCCATGGTTAAAACTGGTTTCATGAGAATCGCTAGCGAGAGGGTCGGCTGATTCTACACATGACGCTAAACGCTAAACAGATCACTTGTCATCAGGCTTAAACCCTACTACAGAACTGTACAATGTGTGCTGTGCTGATGCACTACGGACCCCCATTAAGTACTGTGGGGGCCAACACATCCAGCATACTGTACACACGTTATTCTGTCTTAAGACTCACAATTTAAAACCCCATCTACACAAAACGACTCTTCCTCAGCAGGTTTACAACATAGAGCATCTATTTCTGGATATATTTGACAATGTGTGGGTGTTTGAGGTTTTAAAAAGAAAACTACACTCAACAATAATATCTGAACAGTACCTGAGTAAGCTCCTCTCCAGTGTGGCTGGGGTTTCCCATGCCTGTCCGTGGTACACTGCCTCTCCATGACAAATCCCTCACAGCCCAAGTTTGACCAGAAAAGCAGATCAAATTAAGTTAGGTTAGTCGCAGGTTTCCTCATCTGGTGGTTGTTGCTGCGTTGATGTGTTTGTGTTGTTTACCCTCAATGCTCTACCCTCTCTGTCTGTCATTGTACAACCGGTTCCCAGAATGCTGCTGGTGTCACCGGGTGGGGGAGGGGCCTGCAGTTAATGTGTGTGTGTGTGTGCATGTGTGAGAGTCAGTGCAGGTTCATCAGAGGGGGAAGGGGAGAACCATCCTACTCAGAGAATTTCATAAAAGAAAAATAATGACATTAAAAAAGTTACCCAGTTTAGATAAACTATACTAAATATATACATGTCACCAAATAACTGATTAAAATACACTGCTTTGCAATGAAAGTCTACAGTAGCCTCAACAGCACTCTCTAGGGTAGCACCATGGAGTAGCCGGAGGACAGCTATTTTCCATTCTCCTCTGGGTGCATTGACTTCAATACAAAACTTAGGAGACTCATGGTTCTCACCCCATTCCATAGAGTTCCAGAGGACAACCTATCAGAGCTCTTGGCTGCAATTTCTGAGGCTGGTAACTCTAATGAACTTATCCTCTGCAGCAGAGGTAACTCTGGGTCTTCCTTTCCTGTGGCGGTCCTCATGAGAGCCAGTTTCATCATAGCACTTGATGGTTTTTGCGACTACACTTGAAGAAACTTTCAAAGTTCTTGAAATCTTCCGGATTGACTGACCTTCATGTCTTAAAGTAATGATAGACTGTCGTTTCTATTTGCTTGTTTGAGTTGTTTTTTTAAATAATATGGACTTGGTCTTTTACCAAATAGGGCTATCTTCTTTATACCACCCCAACCTACCTTGTCACAACACAATGGATTGGCTCAAACACATTAACCTCTCGTGTTGGGGGCAGTATTTTCAGCTTCGGATGACAAGCGTGCCCAAAGTAAACTGCCTGTTACTCAGGCCCAGAAGCAAGGATATGCATATAATTGGTAGGTTTGGATAGAAAACACTCTAAAGTATAACAGAACTGATATGGCGGGCGAAACCCCGAGGACAAACCATCCAGGGAAAACAAAAATTGAGGTCATTGGATTTTCCAATGGGTTTCTATGGAATTCCCTTATTAATAGGAACCTGGGAACCTGGTTGCAGTTCCCATTCCACTAGATGTCAACAGTCTTTAGAAATTGTTCTGTTTTTCTTTTGAGAAATAAAGAAGTAGTCCTATTCATTGTAAGTGTCACTCCAGGTGGATTCTACTGTTTTGGTGCGCGTGAACTGGAGCGAGCTTCACGTTGTTTTTATCCTGTATTATAAACAGTTTATTCAGTCTTAAATTTTATTGATTATTTACGTTTTAGGGTACCTTAGAAATATTGTTTGAAATGTTTGGACCAAGTTTACAGGTAACTTATTAGATACTTTGTAGGCTTGTTGGGCGAGTTGAAACTGGTGTATTTCTGAATCAAACGCGCCAAATAAATTGACATTTTTGGGACATAAAGAAGGACATTATCGAACAAAAGGACCATTTGTGATGTTTCTGGGACATTTTGGAGTGCCAACAGAAAAAGATCTTCAAAGGTAAGGCATTAATTATATCGCTATTTCTGACTTTTGTGGCACACCTGCCTGGTTGAAATATGATTTTCATGTGTTTGTATGTGGGGCACTGTCCTCAGATAATCACAGGGTTTGCTTTCGCCGTAAAGCCTTCTTGAAATCTGACACAGCGGCTGGATTAACAAGAATTTAAGCTTTATTTTGACGTATAACAGATACATTTTTAAGAATGTTAAATATTTGAATTTGGTATTTTTGAATTTCGCGCTCTGCATTTTCACCGGATGTTGGCCAGGTGGGACGCTACCGTTCCACCTGCCCGTAAGAAGTTTTAAGAAGGAAAGAAATTCCTTCACAAATGAACTTTTAACAAGGCACACCTGTTAATTGAAATGCATTCCAGGTGAATACCTCATGAAGCTGGTTGAGAGAATGTCAAGAGTGTGCAAAGCTGTCATCAAGGCAAAGGGTAGCTACTTTGAAGAATCTCAAATATGTTTTGATTTGTTTAACACTTTTTTGGTTACTACATTAATCCATGTGTTATTTCATAGTTTTGATGACTTCACTATTATTATTCTACAATGTAGAAAATGTTAAAGAAAGAAAACCCTGGAATGAGTCGGTGTGTCCAAATCTTTGAGTGGTACTGCATATTTCATTGTATTTTTTTAGTTAACCTTTCACTTATTTACCATTTTTTTTTGTGAAAAATTGAATTGAAAATTTTTAAACTTTTTTTATTAATATTTTTTTATTCAGATTTTTCAGGGGGTGCTGCAGCACCCTCAGCACCCCTACTTCTCGTGGCTATGGACAACGATGTAGGCTAGTATGAACTTTTGGCTTGGAGAGGTTGTTGATATGGTTACAGGCAGCTGTTGTGTTGTGCACTGAAGGGAAAAGGTAAGAGGAGGAGAGTGCGTTGATGCAAGAAGGAATTATACAACGAGCAAAGTGATGATGCTGTATGTGGTTGCTATGAAAATGAACATTTTTAGGCTAGGTTGTAGCAACCTCATGATGGCTATAGGGCAAATTCAGGTATCATGTAGTAGCCTAAACCTATCGATGTTACATTGAGCTGGGTGAATGGAATATGAATGACAGTCATTCATAATGCTGTAAAAACAATAATTGTCCTCCTAATCTTAAACGTCACTGTCCAACACTGGTGTGTGTGTGTCACACTATCCCTCTCAGGCCAGGTGATCAAAGGCATGAGATCTAGTATCATCGCAATCTGGCACAAATCTAACAGTTGACTATGGCATTATAAACATGATAGAATCAACAACGCAGAGGAGAACTTGCAGTCATTCTCCTCCATTCAAATGAAACATGAATGCCATTAAAACCGTCTCTAACTTGATAAAACATAACCATAAGACAGATAATACAGTGCCTATCCACAGTAAGGAAATGCAAATTAACAGTAAGTTAGGCCTCATTTGCATCACTTCTTTGCACAAACACAGTTATGACCAGATAGTTAATATGCCCAGGCACATCCCTCCAATCAGAGCATGCATGCTGGTCGGGGGAGATAGGGAACAGATGAGCCCCTCTGTCTTGTCAGAGAGGTGATAGGCTTAGTCACGCACACACTAACATTACAAGGTACTCAAACGAACCACAGTCTGGTACAACAACAAACGCAGTCTCTGCAGGGTCTTGAACGCAGCTCTAATTAGGGAACACAGCGACCTGGAGAGGTGAACCTGAACGCTCCCCCTGCTAAACACTTCCTGTTAAATCATCAGAGGGAGAAGTTGTGTCTGGTTTAACATGACAGAGATTAGCATCACAAAAAGAGAACAAGAGATAGAGGGGCAGAGAGAGGGTGAGGTAGCAAGAGGGAGAGGCAGAGAGAAAAAATGAATAACAATGACAAATGGTTTGATGAAGAATGCAAAAATATAAGAAAGAAATTGAGAAACCTATCCAACCAAAAAAGGCCCAGAAAACCTGAGCCTACGCTTTCACTATGGTGAATCACTGAAACAATACAGAAATAAACTACGGGAAAAGATGGAACAGCACGTCAGAAATCAGCTCAATGTAATTGAAGAATCCATACTCTAACCACTTCTGAGAAAATACTAAACAAACAACACAAAGAGTTATCCAAAACGGAGATGCATAGGTAAACCGCTTCTCTTTTCAACTATTAAAGACTACCAGAACCCACTGCATTCTCTAAATACATTGAATGAACTACAGGACAAAATATAAACCCTCCAACCAAAAAAGGCATGTGGTGATGATGGTATCCTCAATGAAATTATAAAATATTGCTATACTTAAACTCTTTAACATAATCCTTAGCTCTGGCATCTTACCCAATATTTGGAACCAAGGACTGATCACCCCAATCCACAAAAAGTGGAGACAAATTTAACCCCAATAACTACCGTGGGATATGCTTCAACAGCAACCTCAAATCAAATCTAATTGTATTTGACACAACGCGCAGAATACAACAGTCCTTACAGTGAAATGCTTACTTACAAGCCCTTAACCAACAATGCAGTTATGAGAAAATACCTGAAAAAAGTAAGAGATAAAATTAACAAATAATTAAAATTAAATTAAATTAAAGAGCAGGAGTAAAATAACAATAGCGGGACTATATACAGGGGGTACAGAGTCAATGTACAGGGGCACCGGTGTCGAGGTAATTGAGGTAATATGTACATGCATGTAGAGTATTAAAGTGACAATGCATAGATAATAACAGAGAGTAGCAACAGCGTAGAATGGTGGCAATGCAAATAGTCTGGGTAGCCATTTGATTATCTGTTCAGGAGTCTTGGGGGTAGAAGCTGTTAGGAAGGCTCTTGGACCTAGACTTGGCGCTCCGGTACTTGCCGTGTGGTAGCAGAGAGAACAGTCTATGACTAGGGTGGCTGGAGTCTTTGACAATTTTTAGGGCCTTCCTCTGACACCTCCTGGTCCTGGATGGCAGGAAGCTTGGCCCCTGTGATGGACTGGGCCATATGCAGTACCCTCTGTAGTGCCTTGCGGTCGGAGGCCGAGCAGTTGCTATACCAGGCAGGATGATTTCGATGGTGCAGCTGTAAAACCTTTTGAGGATCTGAGGACCAATGCCAAATCTTTTCAGTGTCCTTAGGGGGAATAGGTTTTGTTGTGCCCTCTTCACGACTGTCTTGGTGTGCTTGGACCATGTTAGTTTGTTGGTGATGTGGACGCCAAGGAACTTGAAGCTCTCAACCTGCTCCACTACAGCCCCATCGATGAGAATGGGGGCGTGCTCGGTCCTCCTTTTGCTGTAGTCCACAATCTCCTTTGTCTTGATCACATTGAGGGAGAGGTTGTTGTCCTTGCACCACATAGTCAGGTCTCTGACCTCCTCCCTATAGGCTGTTCGTTGTCGGTGATCAGGCCTACCACTGTTGTGTCATCAGCAAACTTAATGATGGCGTTGGAGTCATGCCTGGCCGTGCAGTCATGAGTGAACAGGGAGTACAGGAGAGGACTGAGCACCTGTGCTGAGGATCAGCGTGGTGGATGTGTTGTTACCGGGGGCAGCTCGTCAGGAAGTCCAGGATCCAGTTGCAGAGGGAGGTGTTTAGTTCCAGGGTCCTTAGCTTAGTGATAAGCTTTGAAGGCACTATGGTGTTGAACGCTGAGCTGTAGTCAATGAAAAGCCTTCTCACATAGGTGTTCCTTTTGCCCAGGTGTGAAAGGGCAGTGTGGAGTGCAAGACAGATTGCATCATCTGTGGATCTGTTGGGGCAGTAAGCAAAGTGGAGTGGGTCTAGGGTTTCTGGGATGATGGTGATGATGTGAGCCATGACCAGCCTTTCAAAGCATTTCATGGTTACAGATGTGAGTGCTTCGTTCGGTAGTCATATAGGCAGGTTACCTGTTTTTGGGCACAGGGACTATGTTGGTATTACAGACTCAGACTGGGAAAGGTTGAAATGTCAGTGAAGACACTTGCCAGTTGGTCAGCGCATGCTTGGAGTACACATCCTGGTAATCCGTTTGGCCCTGCGGCCTTGTGAATGTTGACCCGTTTAAAGGTCTTACTCACATGGGCTGCGGAGAGCGTGATTACACAGTTGTCCGGAACAGCTGATGCTCTCATGCATGTTTCAGTGTTACTTGCCTCAAAGCGAGCATAGAAGTTATTTAGCTCGTCTTGTATGCTCGTGTCACTGGACAGCTCTCGGCTGTGCTTCCCTTTGTAGTCTGTAATAGTTTACAAGCCCTGCCACATCCGACGAGCGTCAGAGCCAGTGTAGTAAGATTTGATCTAAGTCCTGTATGCATGCTTTGCGATCTTAGTCCTGTATTGACACTTTGCCTGTTTCCCTTGGGAAAATCTTCTGCACTATCATTAACAGCGGACTCGTACATCTCCTCAATGAAAACAGTGTACTGAGCAAATATCAAATCGTTTTTTTTTTACCAAATGACCCTATGACAGACAACGTATTCACCCTGCACACCCTAATTGACTAACACTTATTTTCCACCATAATTTGCAAATAAATTCATAAAAAATCCTACAATGTGATGTTCTGGATTTTTTTCTCATTTTGTCTGTCATAGTTGAAGTGTACCTATGATGAAAATTACAGGCCTCTCTCATCTTTTTAAGTGGGAGAACTTGCACAATTGATGGCTGACTAAATACTTTTTTGCCCCACTGTATATACTGTACTCGATACAATCTACTGTATCTTGCCTATGCCGTTCTGTACCATCACTTATTCATATATCTTTATGTACATACTGTATTCT
Organism: Oncorhynchus mykiss; assembly: GCF_013265735.2. Lineage (NCBI taxonomy): Eukaryota > Metazoa > Chordata > Actinopteri > Salmoniformes > Salmonidae > Oncorhynchus > Oncorhynchus mykiss. Next base: position 43,969,339 of record NC_048565.1, on the reverse strand, counting down.
TTATCCCTTTACACTTGTGTGTATAAGGTAGTAGTTTTGGAATTGTTAGGTTAGATTACTCGTTGGTTATTACTGCATTGTTGGAACTAGAAGCACAAGCATTTCACTACACTTGCATTAACATCTGCTAACCATGTGTATGTGACAAATACATTTGATTTGATTTAAAAGAATTAACAAAAAAACAGAGCTAACTAGAATGCTATTTGGTCCTAAACAGAGAGTACTCAGTGGCAGAAAACCTGACCACTGTGACAGATCCAAACTTAAGGAAAGCTTTTACTATGTATAGACTCAGTGAGAATAGCCTTGCTATTGAGAAAGGCAGCTGTAGGCAGACCTGGCTCTCAAGAGAAGAGTGAGAGAACACAGAAGGAGTCCATATCAGAGAGATCTCCAGGCTATTATCTATTCAGGTGTGAAATTGAGTGGTGAGACAGTCAGAGACAATAATGAAGATTTAACCAGACACACAGGAATGAAGGCCCTCTGAACTCCGGGAGAAGGGATCAATATAGGAACTCTGAGTGTGTGATAAAATCGACAGACAGCCATCATATATCACTCTCTCTTTCACTCTCTCGCATTGTATGTCATGTTGTCTTGTCTCTGTCCTTTCCCTTCACCCTGTCTCCCTCTGCTGGTCGTTGTTATGTTACCTTTTCTCCCCCTCTTTTCCCCAGCTGTGCCTTGTCTCCTCCTAATTACCCATTCACCCCGTTCCCCACCTGTTCCCTTTTTCCCTCTGATTAGGTCCCTATATCTGTCTCTGTTTCTGCTCCTGTCCTTGTCGGATTCTTGTTTGTTTGTTTGTGTCATTCATGCCTAAACCAGACTGTCGTCATGTTTGCTGTAACCTTGTCCTGTCCTGTCGGAATCTGCCGGTCCATCTGAGCCTACCTGTGTGTGGTAATTAAAGAAGCTCTGTTTAAGTTGATTCGCTTTTGGGTCCTCATTCACGCACCGTAACAGAAGAATCCGACCAAGAATGGACCCAGCGACTTCGGATCCTCTCCACTCAGCCGTCGAGATCCAGGGAGCGATGCTAGGCAGACACAAGCAGGAATTGTCTGCTGCTCGACATGCCGTTGAGACCCTGGCCACCCAAGTCTCCAACCTCACAGAACAGGTTCACCATCTCCGCCTCGATCCACCGGCCACTTCCAGGGCTTTCGAATCTCCGGAGCCCAGAATCAATAACCCGCCGTGTTACTCTGGGGAGCCCACTGAATGCCGCTCGTTCCTCACCCAGTGTGATATTGTGTTTTCTCTCCAGCCCAACACTTACTCCAGGAGCACTGCTCGTGTCGCCTACGTCATATCTCTCCTTATTGGACGGGCTCGTGAGTGGGGCACGGCAATCTGGGAGGCAAGGGCTGAGTGTATTAACCAGTATCAAGACTTTAAGGAGGAGATGATACGGGTTTTTGATCGATCTGTTTTTGGGGAGGAGGCTTCCAGGGCCCTGTCTTCCCTATGCCAAGGCAATCGATCCATAACAGACTACTCTATTGAGTTTCGCACTCTTGCTGTCTCCAGTGGCTGGAACGAGCCGGCCTTGCTCGCTCGTCTTCTGGAGGGTCTCCGCGCAGAGGTAAAGGATGAGATTCTCTCCCGGGAGGTTCCTTCCAGCGTGGATTCCTTGATTGAACTCGCTATTCGCATTGAGCGACGGGTTGATCTTCGTCACCGAGCTCGTGGAAAGGAGCTCGCGCTCTCCGTCGCCTCCCTCTCCGCATCACTACCATCTTCCTCTGCCGGCTCGGGTGCTGAGCCCATGCAGCTGGGAGGTATCCGCATCTCGACTAAGGAGAGGGAACGGAGAATCACCAACCGCCTCTGTCTCTGTTGCGGTTCCGCTGGTCATTTTGCCACTTCATGTCCAGTAAAAGGCCAGAGCTCGTCAGTAAGCGGAGGGCTACTGGTGAGCGCTACTACTCCTGTCTCTCCTTCAAGATCCTGCACTACCTTGTCGGTCCATCTACGCTGGACCGGTTCGTCAGCTTCCTGCAGTGCCTTAATAGACTCTGGGGCGGAGGGCTGTTTTATGGACGAGACCTGGGCTCGGGAACATGACATTCCTCTCAGACAGTTAAAGGAGCCCACGGCCTTGTTCGCCCTGGATGGTAGTCCTCTCCCCAGGATTCAGCGTGAGACGCTACCTTTAACCCTCACTGTTTCTGGTAATCATAGTGAAACCATTTCTTTTTTAATTTTTCGTTCACCTTTTACACCTGTTGTTTTGGGCCATCCCTGGCTAGTTTGTCATAATCCTTCCATTAATTGGTCTAGTAATTCTATCCTCTCCTGGAACGTCTCTTGTCATGTGAAATGTTTAATGTCTGCTATCCCTCCTGTTTCCTCTGTCTCTTCTTCACAGGAGGAGCCTGGTGATTTGACAGGGGTGCCGGAGGAATATCACGATCTGCGCACGGTGTTCAGTCGGTCCAGGGCCACCTCTCTTCCTCCACACCGGTCGTATGATTGTAGTATTGATCTCCTTCCGGGAACCACCCCCCCCCGGGGTAGACTATACTCTCTGTCGGCTCCCGAACGTAAGGCTCTCGAAGATTATTTGTCTGTAGCTCTTGACGCCGGTACCATAGTCCCCTCCTCCTCTCCCGCCGGAGCGGGGTTTTTTTTTGTCAAGAAGAAGGACGGGTCTCTGCGCCCCTGCATAGATTATCGAGGGCTGAATGACATAACAGTGAAGAATCGTTATCCGCTTCCTCTTATGTCTTCAGCCTTCGAGATCCTGCAGGGAGCCAGGTTTTTCACTAAGTTGGACCTTCGTAACGCTTACCATCTCGTGCGCATCAGGGAGGGGGACGAGTGGAAGACGGCGTTTAACACTCCGTTAGGGCACTTTGAATACCGGGTTCTTCCTTTCGGCCTCGCTAACGCTCCAGCTGTCTTTCAGGCATTAGTCAATGATGTCCTGAGAGACATGCTGAACATCTTTGTTTTCGTTTACCTTGACGATATCCTGATTTTTTCACCGTCACTCCAGATTCATGTTCAGCACGTTCGACGTGTCCTCCAGCGCCTTTTAGAGAATTGTCTTTTCGTGAAGGCTGAGAAGTGCACTTTTCATGCCTCCTCCGTCACATTTCTCGGTTCTGTTATTTCCGCTGAAGGCATTAAGATGGATCCCGCTAAGGTCCAAGCTGTCATTGATTGGCCCGTCCCTAAGTCACGCGTCGAGCTGCAGCGCTTTCTCGGCTTCGCGAACTTCTATCGTCGTTTCATCCGTAATTTCGGTCAGGTGGCAGCTCCTCTCACAGCCCTTACTTCTGTCAAGACGTGCTTTAAGTGGTCCGTTTCCGCCCAGGGAGCTTTTGATCTCCTCAAGAATCGTTTTACATCCGCTCCTATCCTTGTTACACCTGACGTCTCTAGACAGTTCGTTGTCGAGGTTGACGCGTCAGAGGTGGGAGTGGGAGCCATCCTTTCTCAGCGCTCCCTCTCTGACGACAAGGTCCACCCATGCGCGTATTTTTCTCATCGCCTGTCGCCGTCGGAACGTAACTATGATGTGGGTAACCGCGAACTGCTCGCCATCCGGTTAGCCCTAGGCGAATGGCGACAGTGGTTGGAGGGGGCGACCGTTCCTTTTGTCGTTTGGACTGACCATAGGAACCTTGAGTACATCCGTTCTGCCAAACGACTTAATGCGCGTCAGGCGCGTTGGGCGCTGTTTTTCGCTCGTTTCGAGTTCGTGATTTCTTATCGTCCGGGCTCTAAGAACACCAAGCCTGATGCTTTGTCTCGTCTCTTCAGTTCTTCAGTAGCCTCCACTGACCCCGAGGGGATTCTCCCTGAGGGGCGTGTTGTCGGGTTGACTGTCTGGGGAATTGAGAGGCAGGTAAAGCAAGCACTCACTCAAACTCCGTCGCCGCGCGCTTGTCCTAGGAACCTTCTTTTCGTTCCCGTTCCTACTCGTCTGGCCGTTCTTCAGTGGGCTCACTCTGCCAAGTTAGCCGGTCACCCTGGCGTTCGGGGTACGCTTGCTTCCATTCGCCAGCGTTTCTGGTGGCCCACCCGGGAGCATGACACGCGTCGTTTCGTGGCTGCTTGTTCGGTCTGCGCGCAGACTAAGTCCGGTAACTCTCCTCCTGCCGGCCGTCTCAGGCCGCTTCCTATTCCCTCTCGACCGTGGTCTCACATCGCCTTAGATTTTGTCACCGGACTGCCTTCGTCAGCGGGGAAGACTGTTATTCTTACGGTTGTCGATAGGTTCTCTAAGGCGGCTCATTTCATTCCCCTTGCTAAGCTTCCTTCTGCTAAAGAGACGGCACAAATCATCATCGAGAATGTTTTCAGAATTCATGGCCTTCCGTCAGACGTCGTTTCGGACAGAGGTCCGCAATTCACGTCTCAATTTTGGAGGGAGTTTTGCCGTTTGATTGGGGCTTCCGTCAGTCTCTCTTCCGGCTTTCACCCCCAGTCTAACGGTCAAGCAGAACGGGCCAATCAGACTATTGGTCGCATCTTACGCAGTCTTTCTTTTCGCAACCCTGCGTCTTGGTCAGAACAGCTCCCCTGGGCAGAATACGCCCACAACTCGCTTCCTTCGTCTGCGACCGGGCTATCTCCTTTTCAGAGTAGCCTCGGGTACCAGCCTCCGTTGTTCTCATCTCAGTTCGCCGAGTCCAGCGTCCCCTCCGCTCAGGCTTTTGTCCAACGTTGCGAGCGCACCTGGAAGAGGGTCAGGTCTGCACTTTGCCGTTATAGGGCGCAGACTGTGAGAGCTGCTAATAAGCGTAGAACGAAGAGCCCTAGATATTGTCGCGGTCAGAGAGTTTGGCTCTCCACTCAGAACCTTCCCCTTAAGACGGCTTCTCGCAAGTTGACCCCGCGGTTCATTGGTCCATTCCGTATCTCTCAAATCATTAACCCTGTCGCAGTGCGACTTCTTCTGCCGCGATATCTTCGTCGCGTCCACCCGGTCTTCCATGTCTCCTGTGTCAAGCCCGTTCTTCGCGCCCCCGCTCGTCTTCCCCCCCCCCCCCCCCCATCCTTGTCGAGGGCGCACCCATCTACAGGGTCCGTAGGATTTTGGACATGCGTCCTCGGGGCCGTGGTCATCAGTACCTAGTAGATTGGGAGGGGTACGGTCCTGAGGAGAGGAGTTGGGTTCCCTCTCGGGACGTGCTGGACCGTGCGCTGATCGATGATTTCCTCCGTTGCCGCCAGGCTTCCTCCTCGAGTGCGCCAGGAGGCGCTCGGTGAGTGGGGGGGTACTGTCATGTTGTCTTGTCTCTGTCCTTTCCCTTCACCCTGTCTCCCTCTGCTGGTCGTTGTTATGTTACCTTTTCTCCCCCTCTTTTCCCCAGCTGTGCCTTGTCTCCTCCTAATTACCCATTCACCCCGTTCCCCACCTGTTCCCTTTTTCCCTCTGATTAGGTCCCTATATCTGTCTCTGTTTCTGCTCCTGTCCTTGTCGGATTCTTGTTTGTTTGTTTGTGTCATTCATGCCTAAACCAGACTGTCGTCATGTTTGCTGTAACCTTGTCCTGTCCTGTCGGAATCTGCCGGTCCATCTGAGCCTACCTGTGTGTGGTAATTAAAGAAGCTCTGTTTAAGTTGATTCGCTTTTGGGTCCTCATTCACGCACCGTAACATTGTAGCTGCTGTCCAGAATCCGACAGTATACCTGGGGGGAACATATTAAATTATTATTTTTATCCAGTCGAATAAACACTGCAATCAGCCTACCTGGCCACGCGGAGGCGTCCGCATGGTCCTTAAGCACACCGTTGCCTCGTTTTGCATTACAATGATAAAACTGTCCCCCCCCAGTCCCCAGTGAAAGTTGTGTCCCTGGCCAACTGTATCGATAGCTGTGCGTTTTTATTATGATTAGCAGCTCATCGTGTCTACTCTAATATCGAGGAATATTTCACTTTCTCTGGTCATAGGAACAACATTAATTTGTGCACAAGACAGACCCAGTGTGACTTGAGTTTTGCCATCAAGTGGAAGACAGTGTCCACTCTCTCTGGTTGGTCTCACCATAGGAAAAGAAGGAGAGAGCAGGCACCGTGAGATGCGGACCCTCTACTGAGACTAATACCGTGTTCAAAACCACTTCGGAACTCTCCGACTTCAGTGCGTTCATGATAACTGGGAACTCTGAAAAAACGACTCGGAATTCCAACTCGGAATTCCAAGTCAGAAACTCTGGCATCTTTCTAGAGCTCTGAGTTTCAGACATGAAGATCACGGACGTCATGATATGACCTTGTTTTGTTCTCTAGAAAGTTGTCTGGAAAGCACCATGACCATCAGATGCATTATTTGTAAATTATTTAAATGTATGCTCAACTGTGTCTGGCAAGTGCTATACCAACTGATCTATTTCATTATCAAATCTCGAGGGTGATGCAGAATAATTTATTTTGCCCACTCTGAAAACATCTATATAGGTTCTCTAATACATGACTAGTAAGGGCCCAGTGCACTACTTTTGAGATAAAAAAAAAAACGAAACGTATTTGAGTGTTTACCAGCATTTGTATCTTCAGCCTGATAAGTATTTGTACCAAACGGTTAATCTGGTAATACGTGTAGAATATAAGAATACTAGCTTGATATGTTTTCCAGTTTCTTAAAATACTTTGCAAATGCAACTTATTTCTATGTGAAAACTGAAATGGCCTATTCAGTCCTTTTCGCTCTCTGGACTCTATTTTTGGCTGGCGCTAAGGAAGAGCAAGTGTCAAACGCACATTATTAAGCAATTTCGTCATGTATAAACGGTTACACTGGAATTTTCCAGCCATAATGCTAGATTTCAGCAATTCACCTGTCTAATATAAGCATGCTTGCCCTGGGGTGGCAACATCGCATAGGTACATATTTTTATTTAGTCCATTAGCCAGAATAATCCTATGAATATAGGGGTTTTAAATGGTTATTTTGGAGGCATGCTTTTTCATTATTCACAAACATGCATTTTGCTTGTTCAAGTCCATCACCATTTTCAAAGAGCACCCCTTCGTCCGATTACCGAAGACACAAACTTCCAAACCAGGGGCGCAACTTTTTTGTGCCTCCCCCCAGTTTTATCATTGGGATGTGACACAAAAATATGCAATAGTGTGCATTAGGATCATGCGGATGCCTCTGAGCGGTCAGGTAGGTTGTTTGGTGTGTTTATCCGACTGGTTAAAAACATTTATAATAATAATTACGTCCCCCCCTACTTCTAAAACCAAAGTTCCACCCGTGCTCCAAACTATTCAGTCCTTCTATAATGCCATATCAACAGCAGATTTTTTGGGAGAATCTTCTTTGTACATAAGAAACAATACAATTGACAGGAGCCTAGTATTTTGTATAGACATGCAAAAAAAATTGGTGCACAGACAATTAGACTTACGTGTGCACACAGTGCCATGGAACGAGAGAAGTGATGAATGATATTAGGCTTCTGTGTCATGCCCTGATCTGTTTCACCTGTCCTTGTCTCCACTCCCTCCAGGTGTCGCTTATTATCCCGGGTGTATTTATCACTGTGTTTCCTGTCTCTCTGTGCCAGTTCATCTTGTTTTGCCAAGTCAACCAGCAGTTTTTCCTAGATTATTTTTCCCCAGTCTCTGTTTATTTCCTAGCCCTCCTGATTTTGAGCCATGCCTGTCCTGACACCGAAACCGCCTGCTTGACCACTCTGCCTGTTCTGACCTTGAGCCTGCCTATCCCCTTGTACTGTTTATACTTGGACCTGAATACTGAACCCCTGCCTGTCCTGACCTCAAGCCTACCTATCGCCTGGTACTGTATAGACTTGGACCTGAATACTGAACCCCTGCCTGTCCTGACCTCAAGCCTGCCTATCCCCTTGTACTGTTTGGACTCTGACCTGGTTTATTAACTCTCGCCTGTCCCCGACCTGCCTCTTGCTATAATAAATATCGGAGCTCAAACATCTGCCTCCTGTGTCTGCATTTGGGTCTCGCCTTGTGCCCTTCTATTCTGGCCCCATCCTATTGTAAGACTGCTTGTTTTCCGTTTCATACACTCTTAGAAAAACAGGTTCCTTATAGAACCAAAAATGGTTCTATCGCTTACTTTTATAGGGGTCTTTGATCAGAACCTGAGAGGTTTTTCGTCACTGAACCAAAATGGTTCCATATAGAACCATGTGTAACCGATGTGAAATGGCTAGCTAGTTAGCGGTGGTGCGCGCTAATAGCGTTTCAATCGGTGACGTCACTCGCTCTGAGACCTTGAAGTAGTGGTTCCCCTTGCTCTGTAAGCGCCACGGCTTTTGTGGCGCGATGGGTAACGATGCTCCGTGAGTGACTGTGGTAGATGTGTGCAGAGCCCAGGTTGAGGCGAGGAGAGGGACGGAAGCTATACTGTTACATTGATGCTGTTGACCCCGGATCACTGGTTGCTGTGGAAAAGGAGGAGGTCAAAAGGGGGGTAACCGATGTGAAATGGCTAGCTAGTTAGTGCTTCAATCGGTGACGTCACTCGCTCTGAGACCTTGAAGTAGTGGTTCCCCTTGCTCTGCAAGGGCTGCGGCTTTTGTGAAGCGATGGGTAGCGATGCTTCGAGGTTGTGTGTTGTCTGTGTGCAGAGGGTCTCTGGTTCGAGCCCGGCGAGGGGACGGACTAAAGTTATACTGTTACACATGCTTGGTGCCTTTTATGAATTATGGCTATTACTATTAAATAGGAATATTTTTTTGCTAAGAATATAATTTAATAAACAATTAAATAATGAACAAAAGAATACCAGCATAGTTTTTAGAATGTATTGTCATTTTATGCAAACATAGTTTGGAAATTTGCACTGGTGGCCAGGGAGGCATCTCTTTGTTTGAATGATGGCCCATGTCAACTCTGGCTGACTTCTATACAATACAATAAAACTTTGTCCATTAGTTGCAACGAACAACAAAAATGTGTTTTCTGCTCCGTTCTTAACCCCGCAAAACAGCAGACCTCACACAGAGTTGAGACGAGCACAGGTTCAAGCTGCAGTGCCCCTGGATGGAGAACATGTTGAAGGGTAAAGGGCCTTGGTCAAGGGCCCAATGGTAGGGGAATATTTTGAGGATGTGAACCCAGCAGCCCTCTAGTTGTCAGATCAATTCCACCTGTTTTTCTAACGCCAGGTCCGGGATTTGAACCGGCTACCTTTCGGCCACAAAGTCACTGGACTACCTACAGCCAGTACTGTATGGGTTGTTGCCTGACTGGTTCTAGACAAGAAGAAAAAGGAGCAAATACATGAGTTCATCTTCAGAAATTAGCATGAGTTAATGAAGACAAAATGCAATGCAGACATATCATTGTTATGATCGAGAAAAACAACTTACTTCCAGCTGTTGCCAGCAGCAGCTGAAAGAGAGATCCTCTGCCTCTGATAGTTCTGGGTTACTGCCAGACTGAGAACAATATAGATACTGATTAAGGCTATTGAATAACCAAGACTTATTATACATAATTTATTATACATCATTTATACATACAGTTGAAGTCGGAAGTTTACATACGCCTTAGCCAAATACATTTAAACTTAGTTTTTCACAATTCTTGACATTTAATCCTAGTAAATGTTCCCTGTTTTAGGTCAGTTAGGATCACCACTTTATTTTAAGAATGTGAAATGTCAGAATAATAGTAGAGAGAATGATTTATTTCAGCTTTTATTTCTTTCATCACATTCCCAGTGAGTCAGAAGTTTACATACACTAAATTGGTATTTGGTAGCATTGACTTTAAATTGTTTAATTTGGGTCAAACAAGCAAAGAGGCACCGAGTTTGAAGGTAGGACTTGAAATACATCCACAGGTACACCTCCAATTGACTCAAATGATGTCAATTAGCCTATCAGAAGCTTCTAAAGCCATGACATAATTTTCTGGAATTTTCCAAGCTGTTTAAAGGCACAGTCAACTTAGTGTATGTGATACAGTGAATTATAAGTGAAAACATCTGTCTGTAAACAATTGTTGGAAAAATGACTTGTGTCATGCACAAAGTAGATGTCCTAACCGACTTGCCAAAACAATAGTTTGTTAACAAGACATTTGTGGAGCGGTTGAAAAACGAGTTTTAATGACTCCAACCGAAGTGTATGTAAACTTCCGACTTCAACAGTACCTCCTCTTAGTCAGCAACAGTCTTCTAATGGCTTCATGAAACATTGTCCCTCTTACTGAATTGATTCTTACTGAAATACTGAAATAAAAGTAACAATTAGCTAATTACCAGGCTGGGTCTGTAGCTTTATTTGGCATATCTCATAATAACAAATCATGTTTATTTGAAAGAGTTAGTTGGCTAGCTTGTAAAGTGACGAATTAAAGTAGCCTTTTCTGGTTAGCTAGCTAACCTTAGCTTACAGACGTGCACAAATTCTAATAATGTTTCAACTTATACACTCAGTAAAAAGGGCTCAAAAAGGTTTCTTAGGCTGTCCCCATAGGATAACCCTTTTTGGTTCCAGGTAGAACCCTTTTTTGGTTCCAGTTAGAACCCTATTGGGTTTGATGTAGAACCCTCTGTAGAAAGGGTTCTACATGGAGACCAAAAGAGTTCTACCTAGAACCAAAACGGTTCTACCTGGAACCAGAAATAGTTCATCAAAGGTTTCTCCTATGGGGACAGCCGAAGAACTCTTTTAGGTTCTTTTTTTCTAAGAGTGTAGTTTATCCTATGACTTTGGCTTCATATATTTTAAATGAACATAATCAACTTTGCTTACCTTAATACATTGAAGAAGAATGTGCTTATTGGTAGGCTACTTGCAAGTTGGTTCAACCATCACCCCCTTGCGTGGTCATGCTGGAATGGTAGCTGTTTCTTTTTAAATCGGAAAGGCAGTTACATTTTGAATTGACCAAAAGGTTCTATATAGAAGCCCTTTTACATGCTTTTGTTAAACACATTACTTCCTCTTGCATCTAGCTAGCATTTAGTTTACAACAGCATAGGTTTGTATGAACCTTGCTCTTTGCCACTCAGACCTCGGCAACAATATTGCAAAATATGAATTCCATCTCCCTCTAGCACAGAGAGCTAACTGTGTTGGACGTCAGCTAGCCATTTTTCTGACCAGGCGAAATCATGCAGCAGCATCATTAATATGGATATAAATGTCAATGAAAAACAGCGAAAACAAATGAAAAGGGAGCTAAATAGCTGTCATTTTAGAGTTTGATCACTTTTGTTATCTGTTGTTTTCTAAAATCCCCATTACACTCTGGGGTATGGATAGAACCTCAAGGTTATTTACCCTCACTCAGTATATAAACTGAGTAAACAAAACATTAACAACACCTGCTATTTCCCTGACTTAGACTGACCAGGTGAATCCAGGTGAAAGCTATGATCCCTTATTGATGTCACTTGTTAAATCCACTTCAAATCAGTGTAGATGAAGGGGAGGAGACAGGTTAAAGAAGGATTTTAAAGCCTTGAGACAAGCATTGTGTATGTGTGCCATTCAGGGGGTGAATGAGCAAGACAAAAAGTGCCTTTGAATGAGGTATGGTAGTAGGTGCCGGGCGCACCAGTTTGTGTCAAGAATTGCAATCCTGCTGGGTTTTTCACACTCAACAGTTTCCCATGTGTATCAAGAATGATCCACCGCCCAAAGGATATCTAGCCAACTTGACACAATGTTGGGAAGCATTGGAGTCAACATTGGTCAGCATCTCTGTAGAACCTTGTAGAGTCCATGCCCTGGCCGAATGGAGGCTGTTGTGATGGCAACTCAATATTAGGATGGTTTTCCTAATGTTTGGTATACTCATTGTATATATAACCTTTTTTAGTAAAGGTTCTTTAGTCTACAAAAGGTTCTATATAGAACCCTAAATAACCTTTTTTCCAAGAGTGTATCAAGCTTTCCATAGGCTACCCTTACCCTAGGTCTAGGCTACTAAGGCTGGTTCAACAGCAATGCGTTGTGTCTTTTTTATCCTGGCCTTGTAAAGTAGCCTATCCATAAAATGTTTAAATGGTATATTCGTCAGTGTCTTGAATTGAAAACACACTGCACATTCTAAAATATGCACATATATGCCTTGTTCAAGTATTTAGCTTGTTCAAGTATCCAATATCCATCTCCAAAGAGCTCCTCTCATCCGGTTACCAAAAACGCGCTCCTCCAAACTTATTTAAATGATTCAGTCCTATAATGCAATATCAATGGTAGGCATAGTTTATATTTTGCTTATTGAGAACGTGCCTCATACATACAATTCAATATTGACAATGTTGACGGCCAACATTTAAAAAATATATATTTTTTTACTGTTGCTATTACTCGTTACTGTTGCCTATGCTATTTAATAAACTGTAGTGTCAATCCACAATGGACCAAGACAAGAATATTTAATGCCCCCAGCCGAATTGGAAATGATGACAACGCAAAGAGTGTCAATAACCTATAGAACTTGAGACAAACACATGCAGTATTAAGCCACGGAATGCTTTGGTTGGTCAGGGAGTGGCCAAGCCCTCGTCACACCTACAACTTGTTTATTCATCAAAACCCAGCCCTTTCACGTCACGACAGCTATTATGGTCATAATTACGACTGTGAAAATAGCTCAAATATTTCTGACACACCCTTGGACCTAGAGTGCTACCACCAGCTCTTAGATTTACTATTGCATTTGGTTTGTTAAAATAGAGACCTCTATCTCTTTCACACACACACACACACACACACACACGCACACACACATGCACACACACAAATGAAGTGTGGCTGACATTGACAGATGGCTCTCCAGTGAATACAGGTGAATGGATGAGCATAATAAAATATGTTTGAGAGCATGAGTGACTAGTGAAATGATTGATTTCAACATGAATGACTGGAGGCATTAAACCCTATAGCAATCCTCTCTCTGATGGAGGAATGCAGGCACAGAAAGTTCCAGAAATCTACAGAAACCCTTGAAGCAGGCCTAGAAGGTAGGTTGTTAATGAGAGAAGGGGGGGATAGAAAGAGAGAGTTCCATATTATGTGCTGATCACTCATAAAAGGATGAGTACGTCACTGGGGCCAAGCTTCCTGCCATCCAGGCAGTGTCAGAGGAAGGCCCTAAAAATGGTAAAAGCCTCCAGCCACCCAAGTCATAGACTGTTCACTACCGAACGGAAAGCAGTACTGGAGCGCCAAGTCTGGGACTAAAAGGGCTCCTGAACAGCTTCTAACCCCAAGCCATAAGACCGCTGAGCAGTTAATCAAATGGCTACCAGGACTATTTACATTGACCCCCTTATTTTATTATTATTTTTGCATTGACTCTCTTGCACAGGCTCGATGTTTACTCACTGGACTCTAACTACACACTCACACATACTACACTGACACTCCAACACACACACACACACATGGACACACAAAACACACACACACACACACACATGCATATTGACGCCACACGCGCAAACACCCACACACACAAACCATTAATTAAACACACACGCATAGACATCCGCACACACACACCCACACACACATACTGTACACTCACATTCCTTCACACTCTTCACATATGCTGCACATATCTTTGTTTAGTATCTATGCATAGTCACTTTACCCCTACCTACACCAGTGGCGGTCAGTGCCGTTTAAGATGAGTGAGGATGGTCATTTCTTCATGAAAAGTGCCTTATTTCTATTACAGCATATTATTGGATGATTGTTATTCATATTCCACACACCCAGCTCAATGTAACATCGATAGGTTTAGGCTACTATATGATACTCTAATTTCCATATACCCATCATGAGGTTGCTACAACCTAGCCTATTAATGAAAGTTTATAACGTAGGTGTACAGGTCGAGAGAATTTTGAGTAACCAAGGTGACAGACAGTGACACATTCAATACCGCCTTGCACACTCGCCTGCATCTAGCTGATCTATGGTGTAATCATTAGTCCAACAGATGCAAACATGCGTTTCTATTGGAGGAATTCAGGTATGTTTATCCCCGTTTCATTCCGTTTGCTTCAGTTTAAGAAACGTTTTTTTGACAGAATCGGTGCAATGAATACACTGCTGAACACATGCAAACACAGTTCACTTTCATAGTAGCCACATATAAACCGCTCGTTGTATATATCATTCCTTCTCACATCTACAGTATCTATGCTCTCTCCTCCTCTCACCTCTTCCCTGGACTTCAGTGCACTACACATCAGCTGTCGGACCAGGCAAAACAACTTTCCAAACAAAACCTTCATATCATGACCGCTAACCGCTAACCGCTATACACAGCCTACATCATTGTCAGTTTATAGTCAACATAGCTTCTATAACTAACTTGTTAGTAAACCCACTACAATCATGCAGTACATTGTACAGTCAACAGCAAGCAATTTAGCAGATACACCGCCGGGGCCCGGTGACAATAAATGATTACAAATTCATTTATTCAAAACTACTGTCTTTCTCTCTCTTTGAGTCAACTATTCACCAAATTGTATGCACCGCAGTGCTTGATAGCTGTAGCTTATGCTTTCACTACTAGATTCATTCTATGATCCTTTGATTGGGTGGACAACATGTCAGTTCATGCTGCAAGAGCTCTGATAGGTTGGAAGACCTATCAAGTTGTCATAAGTTGTCATAATTTCTGTGTAAGTCTATGGAAGGGGGTGAGAACCATAAGCCTCCTAGGTTTGTATTGAAGTCAATGTACCCAGAGGAGGACAGAAGCTAGCTGTCCTCCGGCTACACCATGGTGCTACCCTACAGAGTACTGTTGAGGCTACTGTAGACTATCATTGCAAAACAGTGTGTTTTAATCCATTATTTGGTGGTGACGTGAAAATATTTAGTATAGTTTTATACTTTTTTCCCTTCTGAAATTCACTGAGGAGGATGGGCCTCCCCTTCCTCCGCCGAGGAGCCTCCACTGACCAATATGTACATATTACCTCAATTACCTCGACTAACCAGTACCCCTGCACATTGACTCAGTACTGGTACCCCTTGTATATAGCCCCATTATTCTTATTTAATTAAAAATGTCTTACTTTTTAAAAACTGCATTGTTTGTTAAGGGCTCATAAGTAAGCATTTCACGGCATTAGGCACATGAGACAAATATAATTTTATTTAGATTTTTTAAAATTGATTTTTTAACACTGAGCTCGAATATGGTTGAATTTTTATGATGTGCAACCTTTTCACCACATCGGAAGTTCCTCTTTCACACTTACATATTTACTCTCATGATAGCTGTCTTGTTCCCTTATACAACTGAAAGCCAACTGAAATCTTTTCTAAATAAATAAATTACAGAATAATATTCTCATTGATCCGAGCCACTCAGCTAACTAAGTTTGATTGGACACTTCCTACTCTCTTAGAAAAAAGGGTTCTAGAAGGGTTCTTCGGCTGTCCCCATAGGATAACCTTTTTGGTTCCAGGTACAACACTTTTTTTGGTTTCAGGTAGAACCCTTTTGGGTTAATGGAAAACTCTCTGTGGAAAGGGTTATTCATGGGTCCCAAAAGGGTTCTGCCTGGAACCAAAAGGGTTCTTCAAAGGGTTATCCTATGGGGACAGCTTAATCAACCATTTTAGGTTCTAGATAGCACCTTTTCTTCTAAGAGCGTATGAGAGTGCCATAGTGTCAGATTCATCAGCATCATCTCTCTCACACTCTCTCACTCTCTCTGACACAGTGAAAGACAAAGCTCCACAGAGAAGTCAATGACAACCTCCCCCTAAGAACCGGATGACTCCGGTGTTACTGTTAATGGAGGCACTGACTGTGCATTCTGGCGGCGCATTCTAGCAGCGCAGGCCCTCTAGTTAAAAAGGATCAGACGGGGATAAAAAGTGTGAACATGAGAAAGAGAGAAGAGGTGGGGATCAAACTTAACACTGCTGAACCCCTGACAACCACTGCTGAAACAGCATGCTGGGGCAAACGGCACACACACACACACACACACACACACACACACACACACACACACACACACACACACACACACACACCGAATGAAAACACTAAAACAAAATACTTTCAGGGGCATTGAATATGAGACAGTGCTGTCTAGTGTATGTGTGTGTGTCCCTCCCTGTGTGTATGTACGTGTCTGAGCTTAGTTTTCATTCATTGTGTTGTCTGATGAAGATCTTAGCACTTAGCACTCTCTGCTTCTCTTTTGATGTGCTGCTCTCTCCATGTAATCTCATTTCTGGTCACGGTGGGCCTCCATCCCGCCCCAACAGCCTTTTGTGACAGAAGCCTCCCTCCCCCCACACATCCACACCCCTCCCAGCCTGAACCCCCAGCCTTCAGCCCTGAGTCCTACGTAGGGCTGTGGCGGTCACGAAATGTAGGAGAGTGCCATTGCGTCAGTATCATCAGCATCATCATCACTCTCTCTCTCACACACACTCTCTCACTCTCTCTGACACAGTGAAAGACAAAGCTCCACAGAGAAGTCAATGACAACCTCCCCCTAAGAACCGGATGACTCTGGTGCTACTTGTTAAAAAACAAATCCATGCCTTTTGCGGCCAGTGGCCGTTGTGCCCTTGGGCTGAATATAATAATGATAATTCCTTTTTCCTTGAGTGTTGCATGCTCCGAAGCCTCACTCACATGGCTCTCAATCACATGATCGGGTCTTTTTCACAGGCTACAAGTGAAGACAGACACGTTCTTATCCAATTCTGGGGTGCATATTGAAGATATTGCAAGAACTGTCCACATTTACTTTTCGCCAGCCAACAAGATGTGTAGGCCTAACGAACAGCAAAAGTACTAGCCTATGCCAATCTACATCCCCCATAGTGTAAAAGTTGACCTATTCTATTCGGTGTGAGAAACATAGTCTGGGACAGTTGTGGGATGCGATAGATCCTAAAATAATACAACCACCAGCAATGTGGCTGACGCAACAGATGAGAACATTTCGCTTAACATGTTGATAAACTATTAGCCTATTTCTTCATACACGCAGCAGTAGGCTATAAGCGTGAATGTTCCATTTCCGGGAAAACACCATTATCAAAAGTGACCACAAATGTGATTATGCATGTAATGCTTTTATGATAAAGGTGCATTTTTATGGTGAAAATGATCTTCCCCAAACTTGAAACTCACGCTCTGCTTATGTATGTATAGCAGTTAGGCTCTACACCCGTTGTAAAGCGGATTATGTGCTTCATTTTAAGAAGTTATTTAGCCACTTTAGTTGTGATACAAACCTTATCAAAACTTATAGACCTATGGGCTAGGCTACATAAGGTGTGTGACTATGATTAGAAAAAGTAGCAAAAAACAGCCATTGTTTCTTGCCTTACTCTGGGCATCATTCACAAGTGATAATATATAATTCACAAGTGGTAGGCTAATATTGTCACCCATCAGACTGTTCTTGATTTCATCTCGTCTTTATGTATACTAAATCATATATGGATGACATTTATTTTGATTTAGAATGGACCATTATCATTATGCCTGTCTCAAAACAGGGGTAGTGTAAAAATACATGTCATCTATGCACTTTAAATAGCAAATGGAAGACGCTTTCGTAAAGAGAAGCAATTGTCGTAAAGAGAAGCAATGTGCTTAATATTAAGAATGTTGAGGAATAAATATAGTAGGCCTAGCCTATAGAAAGGTGATGGGGTCCTCCTCTTTTTAATAGAGGCCACCACTGTTGTCTCACACAATTGCATAGCCTATAGAAATGTTGTGCAACATGAGCTCATGGGCTCTCATGAAGTGTTTGATTACATTTCCGATTACATTTGCATTGATGTCAGAGAGATCGGCAGCAGGGTAGCCTAGTGGTTAGAGCATTGGACTAGTAACCAAAAGGTTGCAAGTTCAAATCCCTGAGCTGACAAGGTACAAATCTGTCATTCTGCCCCTGAACAGGCAGTTAACCCACTTTTCCTAGGCCGTCATTGAAAATAAGAATTTGTTCTTAACTGACTTGCCTAGTTAAATAAAGGTAAAAAAATAAGAGGGACAATAGAGTGCTGAGTACCAGGCAGTTAGCAGGT
Organism: Oncorhynchus mykiss; assembly: GCF_013265735.2. Lineage (NCBI taxonomy): Eukaryota > Metazoa > Chordata > Actinopteri > Salmoniformes > Salmonidae > Oncorhynchus > Oncorhynchus mykiss. Next base: position 43,951,320 of record NC_048565.1, on the reverse strand, counting down.
TTGGTAGGCTACTAATGACCATCAGCAGCATCAGAGCTTGGAGAAGACTAATTACCGTGAATAAACGGACATGTGGAATTTGACTGCCTTCATGACTCGTGAGTGGCGGTAATACAGTCCTAGGAGTCTAGGACAGGGCCACAGAGGAGAACCATAGGATTCAGATAGGAGCCCCAAACTCTCTAAAGCTAAAAACGAATAATAGAAGCAGCAAATTGGTCAGTTGGAGATGTCCAATCATATATGGATGACATTTATTTTGATTTAGAATGGACCATTATCATTATGCCTGTCTCAAAACAGGGGTAGTGTAAAAATACATGTCATCTATGCACTTTAAATAGCAAATGGAAGACGCTTTGATCAAATATTGGATACATTACCCGAGATCGGAATCCATCGGTCAATAAAACAGGAAAAAAACATTTACAAATTCAAACAAGATTATAAAAAGATAAAAGACCACAACAACAAAAGTGGACCAGAAAGCGATATTTGAAGCCATGATGACGCAGAGCAGCGATGATCAGCACGGTAATACATTGTTTTTAGCCAAATTACTATATAGCTAGCTACCAATGTGTGCTCGAATAGTGAAGCCACAACCTCAGAACCCTACACTCCCAGGGTCCATCAACACAATCAATGCTCCTGCAACCCCTGAGCCCTGCACCCCCAGGCGCCAAGGGTCTGGTAAACAGTTCAATGTCAATGTTCACTTGTTTAGCCCTAATCACACAATTTAGCTGTCTTCAACAGGGGTGGGCAATCTCGTCCACAGAGGGCTTTTGTCATGGCATGGTTATATTCCTAAACATTATTAATGGAGACAGTGTGGATCTAGGATTTTACATATAAAACTGTCACAATGATTCAATTAATCATAGAACTTTATTATTTGCATCATTGGTGTATCTGGTTGGTATATCTGGTTGGCCCCATACTGGCCTTTGCTGGATAATATTGAATACATTTGATCAGACAATACATGGTTGGAGAACAAAACTGCACTCACACAGGCTGCCCTCAGGTTTGCTTTGGAGTCTGTGCCTTATTCCTGAACTGTACATGTCATTAATTCTGCCTAAATATTTCCCCAGGGAAGAGAAAACACACTGCAAGCACAGCCAGCAAATACCTGAATATCATGAGGGAGGCCAAGGCCTCATACCCGGAGACACTTGAGGCCCAGCGTCAGCAGCAGAATCAGCACTTCAATCAGCTGTGTGAAGATGAGGAAGCAGCCATGGCAGCAGACAGGACAGCCAGCGCAGCAGACAGGACAGCCAGGGCAGCAGACAGGACAGCCAGCGCAGCAGACAGGACAGCCAGGGCAGCAGACAGGACAGCCAGGGCAGCAGACAGGACAGCCAGCGCAGCAGACAGGACAGCCAGGGCAGCAGACAGGACAGCCAGGGCAGCAGACAGGACAGCCAGGGCAGCAGACAGGACAGCCAGCGCAGCAGACAGGACAGCCAGGGCAGCTGACAGGACAGCCAGGGCAGCAGACAGGACAGCCAGGGCAGCTGACAGGACAACCAGGGCAGCAGACAGGACAGCCAGGGCAGCTGACAGGACAGCCAGGGCAGCAGACAGGACAGCCAGGGCAGCTGACAGGCCAGCCAGGGCAGCAGACAGGACAGCCAGGGCAGCTGACAGGACAGCCAGGGCAGCAGACAGGACACCCAGGGCAGCAGACAGGACAGCCAGGGCAGCTGACAGGACAGCCAGGGCAGCAGACAGGACAGCCAGGGCAGATGACAGGACAGCCAGGACAGCCAGGGCAGCAGACAGGACAGCCAGGGCAGCAGACAGGACAGCCAGGGCAGCTGACAGGACAGCCAGGGCAGCAGACAGGACAGCCAGGGCAGCAGACAGGACAGCCAGGGCAGCAGACAAGGCAGCCAGGGTAGCAGACAGGACAGCCAGGGCAGCTGACAGGACAGCCAGGGCAGCAGACAGGACAGCCAGGGCAGCTGACAGGACAACCAGGGCAGCAGACAGGACAGCCAGGGCAGCTGACAGGACAGCCAGGGCAGCAGACAGGACAGCCAGGGCAGCTGACAGGCCAGCCAGGGCAGCAGACAGGACAGCCAGGGCAGCTGACAGGACAGCCAGGGCAGCAGACAGGACACCCAGGGCAGCAGACAGGACAGCCAGGGCAGCTGACAGGACAGCCAGGGCAGCAGACAGGACAGCCAGGGCAGATGACAGGACAGCCAGGACAGCCAGGGCAGCAGACAGGACAGCCAGGGCAGCAGACAGGACAGCCAGGGCAGCTGACAGGACAGCCAGGGCGGCTGAGATGGCCCTGACCGCCTCGTTTAACAACAGCTTCATAACTGTATTTTGGACAGTTTGTCCAAGCAATAAAAGGAAGTCAGACACCAGCAGCAGACATGTCACTACACTCTTAGAAAAAAAGGTGCTATCTACAGCCTAAAACGGTTCTACCGGTCTTTCAACCAGCTGAAGCGATTCTCTCCTCCCATGATGAAAACTTACATTGTGCGTCTCCTCTTGTTCAGTCTCCATTATTGCCCATGAACAAAAATTAAAACGATGGAACAAAACTCCTGGTTATCTTCTCCAGCGCGTCTCCCTCCTCCAAACTTAAAAATGCCAGTCACCAAGGATCACAACAATATCTCTGTCAAAATGCGTCATCGTTCATTAGCAGTTTTTCCCGCAAATTAAACCTAGTCCTGTTTCTAGTTCCACAACAAATGGAAAACAACCAACAACCAACAAGCCTAGTTCGTGCTGGTTCCGGCACGTTCTGGCTTGGTTCCTCTAGTGGAATTGCGCCATTAGAGTCGCCCTGCATGCCTGTTTCAACAACACAGCAAGGAACGCGGGGACCACTAACAGTTACAGTCCAGTCTCAGCAAGACCCCATGGCTACAGCTAACATTTTGTAGCAGGTGAAGCTAATGGTTTAACTACTAGGGTATCTATCACTATCAGATTGAGCTACACAGCAACAAAAGTTGATGACTTCAGATATGGCAAAGGAAAGCTAACAGTTGAAGATAAACACCATTGGGAATAACAACAGATACTGTTGCAGCTCTAACAGCAAGGTGAAATAGCAGCTTCAGCTACAGCAGGGTAGGCTATGGCAACGCTTACATGCAGCTGGTGTGGCTAACATCTCTGCTAGAGCACACCCCGGGGAGAGATAAGGGCTGTAACAGTGGCCAAGAAGGCTAACTGCAGTAGTCCTCCACATGTGTGTCAGTGTGTGTATGCAAATCACATGTGTGTGTTTTGCAAGTGTGTGTGTGTTTTGCATGTGTACTACTAAGAGAGGCTGCAGCACTGGGGCTCAGCCAACAAACAAAGCCTGCTTGCATCTTAATACCCCTCCTACCCCCAGGCACAGCCACAGCCACAGCCACAGCCACACACACACACACACACACACAAACACCCCTCACACTCCCTGCTATACTTATCATGCTATCTTAGGCACATCCTGTGGTGTAAGGTCCCTCGTTTGTGAGGTGTTCCTCCCTTTGTGTAACCGACAGTCTACTCGGAATACTGAACATCAGCTCTGTGTGTCACCAGACTAACAACAACCCCACATTTTACCCCAGTATTCAGTATTCAGTATTCAGTAGCAGTAGACTGCTCCTCTCGCTGCTCTGGGACCAGTGATAAACACCCCTGTCTGTATAATACAGCTGTGAACACAGCGTTGTGCCCTCGGTGGCTACAGTGTACCAGAGAGCTTAAGTCCAGTCCGTCTACCAGAGAAAAACCCACTGACCTGAGACAAGGCTTCCGTTAGTCCAGCATGGGTCTGTGTGTCAGAGTCAACAGCTACCATCCACAGAGATAGGATATCCTTCTCCTTGTTACACTTAAGCCAGAATGATGAGGAAAAATCGACCTCTCCCTCTCTCCGTTCCTCTCGCCCTCACAGAGGCACACAGGCAGGGTCAGGGTTCGCGCTAAACTACTGCCTTGCTGCTTTCGCCCCATCCTCCCTTCTCTCGCCTTTTCACCCTCCCCTCCCCTCCCTCTCTCTCTCTCTCTCTCTCTCTCTCGTCCTGCTTTTCTCTCTCTCACACGCTCTCTTACTTACTATAACTTCAACGTACCTCTCCCTCCTTTCTCCTCTCTGTCTCTTCTCTGTGTGTTTCCAATCCGTAGCTTGTGTAGATAATCACATTCCAACGGTGACGGGGCATATGGCCGGGGAGCGTTACCCACACAGTAAGACCCCTTCTGTGTGTATATGTGTGTGGGTGTGTGTCGCGCAGACAATCAGCCCTATTGTGTGGGAGGAGGGGAAGGGCCAGAGAGTGGGGAGGAAGCCAATGGCTCTCATCTGCTGTCGCTGCTGCTGCTACTGGCCGCGGCTGTCAGGTGCTGACCCTCACACAATTACTCCCCCTCCAAGGAGAGAGGGAGGGTGACGGTGATAGAGAGGATGAGAGAGGGGAGCCAGAGAGAGGTAGAGAAAGAGAAAGAGGCCGAGGGAGGGATAGATGGATGAGGTGGGTGATGACTTTAAAAAATTCAGTCAATGAAGGCGCAGCTCCTGAATCAGATTTTCTAGCAATCATTAAGATTTTGTTTAAAATGATGTTCCACGTGTCTCAGTCAATTGTCTGTGTTTTTATTCCATTCCCACCAATGCAGTGGTCATGTGACAGTAGGCTCGGGGGTGGGTCAATAACTCCAGTGCCCCCACCACCCTTTGAATGCAGATGAGTCAGAGTGGTGTGTGATGAAGAGATTGAATTCCACCTACTCCATTCCTATGGCATTAGAGCCAAATGCTCCTATGTCACAACCATACACTGAATAAGGTCACACCCCCATTTGTCATCAGAGTATAGAGAGGTATGTTTGTAGTTGAACAGAGAGACACTGGTTTGATATGGTGAGTAAGAGGTAGGGGGAAAGTGTTGTCATACGTGCTCTGTTGTGAACTCACACTGGCCTGAGAACATGACCTATAGGATGACCAAGTGTTACTCAGTTTTCACGACAGACACACACACACAGGAATGCTTGCACACACGATGGCCATTTAGGGGAATCATTCTGATCATGTCTGCTCTAATTCAGCGTGGCACGCTCGACACTCCTGAACTGACCTCCCACTGGGCTTTTGTCAACTAACCTATATTCCACGCGAAATGAACAACAAATGTCACCATGTCATTGGATTTAGGTTAAAATGACGTGGAAACAATGTTGATTCAACCAGTTTTTGCCCAATGGGCTCCTTCTTCCTCTGCTCCTCTCTTTCATCTCATCCCTCTCTCTGCAGGCCTTCTCCTCTCCTCTCCATCTCCCCTCCAGTCTACTTCCCCCAGTCAGACAGTGTGCCTGGGGCTGATAGTCCTCTCTCCTCATAGTCCCATCATTGTTAACCTCTCTCTCCAGAGGTCCGGTCACCATGCTTCCTGACTGACAGAGAGAGAACCAGACAACAGAGCAGTCACTATCCAGGGGCACCCTCAGGGCCAAGCCACCATGCCTCCCTCCCGGCCAGGCATCACACCTCGTTAAGGCACAGTGCCATTAGTGACAGGAAGGGTCCCATCAAACCTCAGAGACCAGTAACCACGTCGTGACGCCAACATCCCCACTGCCTCACACAAAGAAATGTGTGTGTGTGACATGTGAGTCTGAATTTGTGAGCATGTGTGTGTGTGTGTGTGTGTGTGTGTGTGTGTGTGTGTGTGTGTGTGTGTGTGTGTGTACATATGCCAGACCTGAGAGTGGACAGCTACTCTGTTACAGTCTTACTGGTTTTACTACAGAGCCATGATTGCCTCCAGGTCACTGCTCTAAGGGTCACAGGCCTGCAGTCACAGAGACAAGAGGGACCATGTGCCTGGCTTAGTGTGTGTGTGGAGGTCGTAAAACACCCCTCTATTACAGACATTAGGAGTGTGTCTAATAGAGATGGGAGTCATTAAAGAGACTGGGGTAGATTGGAGGGACTAGCCTTTTCTGCTCATGCTGCCTCACGGCTCAATGGACTCACATAAGATCTGGCAGCATCTGTATGTAAAACCACACGATTTCCAGCTCTCTGAACTCAAGGGTGGAATGGATGAAATACTGCACTACGTTAGCAATGCATAAAAATAACCAGTGAGCCAATTTCACTTTCTGTTCCGTTTCTACCGTTTCAGTTGAAGGTGGACTTCATTTCAGTGCGGCTGAAACATCAAGTTGTTGAAGTTACGTAGTAATAATAAAACATTGAGTCTGGCATTTCACCGAAGACATAGTGGACCAGCAGACTCTAGAAGTACACCTGGGGAGTTCATCGTTTCACATGGAAATTACTTTGAGCATCTGGCTTCCTATTTAACTATTATGTCAACCAACCGAATGGTTCCCCTGAGGTGACATTTTCATTGATTATTGTCAAGGTGGCGCTTAGTCGCCACGGTGGCATTTCACAGCACTATTGATATTCGGACAGTGAGTGATGGGTTTGCTTTAACATTCACTCTCCATAGCTGTTCTGAATTGTAGTGCACGTACACACACCGTATAGTACAGGCATGAAATTCAATTAAACGCAAACACTGGCACACACACAGACGCACGCACTCATGTACACACAGGCATGCAAACACACACACTGGCACACACTGGCACGCAAACACAGGCACTCACTCACACACACACAAGCACATACAGTACTCACACACTCACTGCTTGCTTGTAAATAAGATCATCCTTCCTGTTTGCAGTTGGCGCCACAGGTCCCAGAGTGGTGTGGCGGAAGAGAAATTCTGGGGCCCATAGTTTTTCCTGATCTGGTAACCCGACAAGGTAAAACGGGCTATGATGGGACCAGAGTTTTTCTAATCAGGTCACATGGTTTAAACAAACTCCTGGAAAAACTCCTGGCCTTGGGGAGGATGAAAACCCTGTCAAACTGCAGCAACATTGTACTTTTCATATGAATTCTATTTTTAAAAGGACTAGGGGGGTTTCCTATACACAGACACAGAGAAAGCAACATGATTGGACAATGAACCTTACAGGTCTGAGCTCTCTTTAAGCTGGTTTGCATCGTGTACTCCTGCCCTATGTAACTGTAGGCCTAGTGAAAAAATAACTCACAGTCTATGTCAGCTGTTGTGTTTACTGATTAATTCCAGTTAATCATTTCCTCCCCACTCTCTGGCCCTTCCCCTCCTCCCACACAATAGGGCTGATTGATAAAGTCTAGGTAGCCTAGTCGGCCCAATTTTGAATATAAACCAAATTTGATCCTATTCACATATTCCCACAAACAAATGGGCTGTAAATACACAAGGTTACTGCTTTGTTTACCCTGGACAGAGGGACAGAGAGCATAGTAGGCTAGACTATGCAGCTGCTGTTGTTAGTAGCCTACAATTGATCAGACTGAAAAAGGCTCTTGTTTCCCATGCAATACTTCGTGTCAGATCGCTAATGTTTAGGTGTATAGGCTGCTACATTTGATAGGCTGGTCATGGCTTACATCAACACCATTATCCCAGAAACCCTAGACCCACTCCAATTTGCATACTGCCCAAACAGATCCACAGATAATGCAATCTCTATTGCACTCCACACTGCCCTTTCCCACCTGGACAAAAGGAACACCTACGTGAGAATGCTATTCATTGACTACAGCTCAGGGTTCAACACCATATTACCCTCAAAGCTCCTCACTAAGCTAAGGACCTTCGGGACTAAACACCTCCCTCTGCAACTGGATCCTGGACTTCCTGACGGGCCACCCCCAGGTCGTGAGGGTAGGTAGCAACACATCTGCACGCTGATCCTCAACACCGGAGCCCCCCAGGGGTGCGTGCTCAGTTCCCTCCTGTACTCCTTGTTCACCCACGACTGCATGGCCAGGCACGACTCCTACATCATCATTAAGTTTGCAGATGACACAACACTGGCAGGCCTGATCACCGACAATGACGAGACAGCCTATAGGGAGGAGGAGAGACCTGGCTGGGTTTGTGCCAGAATAACAACCTATCCCTCAACGTAACCAAGACTAAGGAGATGATTGTGGACTACAGGAAAAGGAGGACCGAGTACGCCCCCATTCTCTTCGACGGGGCTGTAGTGGAGCAGGTTGAGAGCTCCAAGTTCCTTGGTGTCCACATCACCAACAAACTAGAATGGTCCAAGCACACCAAGTCAGTCGTGAAGAGGGCACGACAAACGCCTATTCCCCCTCAGGAAACTAAAAAGATTTGGCATGGGTCCTGAGATCCTCAAAAGGTTCTACAGCTGCAACATCGAGAGCAACATTCGGCACACGTGACAAACTTTGATTTTATTTTATTTAAAACTTCTTACGGCTCAAATCCCGTCAACGGGATCGATATGACAACAGCCAGTGAAAGTGCAGGGCGCCAAATTCAAACAACAGAAATCTCATAATTAAAATTCCTCAAACATACAAGTATTATACACCATTTTAAAGATAAACTTGTTGTTAATCCCACCACAGTGTCCGATTTCAAAAAGGCTTTACGACGATTATGCGTTTATGTTAGGTTAGTCACAGAAAAACACAGCCATTTTTATAGCCAAAGAGAGGAGTCACAAAAAGCAGAAATAGAGATAAAATTAATCACTAACCTTTGATGATATTCATCAGATGACACTCATAGGACTTCATGTTACACAATACATATATGTTTAGTTCGATAAAGTTCATATTTATATCCAAAAATCTCAGTTTACATAGGCGCGTTATGTTCAGTTTTGCTTCCAAAACATCCAGTGATTTTGCAGAGATCCACTTCAATTTACAGAAAAACTCATAATAAACATTGATAAAAGATACAAGTGTTATGCATGGAATTATAGATAAACTACTCCTTAATGCAACCGCTGTGTCAGATTTCAAAAAAGCTTTACGGAAAAAGCACACCATGCAATAATCTGAGTACAGCGCTCAGGCACCAGAACAAGCCATACAGATACCTGCCATGTTGTGGAGTCAACAGAAGTCAGAAATAGCATTATAAATATTCACTTACCTTTGATGATCTACATCAGAATGCACTCCCAGGAATCCCAGTTCCACAATAAATGTTTGTTTTGTTCGATAAAGTCCATAATTTATGTCCATATACTCCCTTTTTGTTCGCACGTTTAGTTCACAAATCCAAATTCATGAGGCATGAGCACTAGGTCCAGACAAACAGTCAAAAAGTTATATTACAGTTCGTAGAAACATGTCAAACGATGTATAGAATCAATCTTTAGGATGTTTTTAACATAAATCTTCAATAATGTTCCAACCGGACAATTCCTTTGTCTTTAGAAATGCAATGGAACGCAGCTCGCTCTCACGGCCATGCGCGTGACCAACTCATGGCCTGACACTCATTCGCTCCCCCTTCACAGTAGAAGCCTGAAACAAGGTTCGAAAGACTGTTGACATCTAGTGGAAGCCTTAGGAAGTGCAATCAGACCAAATTTACACTGTATCTTGGATAGGCAAAGAGTTGAAAAACTACAAACCTCAGATTTCCCACTTCCTGGTTGGATTTTTTCTCAGGTTTTTTCCTGCCATACGAGTTCTGTTATACTCACAGACATCATTCAAACATTTTTAGAAACTTCAGAGTGTTTTCTATCCAATAATATGCATATCTTAGCTTCTGGGCCTGAGTAGCAGGCAGTTTACTCTGGGCACCTTATTCATCCAAGCTACTCAATACTGCCCCCCAGCCATAAGAAGTTATGTTTGCTTGTGTCCGTCGGGAGTGATGTGTTATCACGCCTTTTAAATAAATACCGGTAGAAAATGGAGAGTGCGCCTTGAGCAATGTGTTTTGTGCCCGGGCGCGACCTGCGATTTACCTGATTTTGATTGGTCAAGACACCCAAAGAGCCTACAGCAGCACTCCGATGTGAAGGACTGACAAATTGTGCGCGAGTTGACAAATCATGAGG